>NC_050475.1:8948020-9248020 GCF_013373865.1 Monomorium pharaonis | reverse complement strand
TGAATCTGTATATAATCAATTATATCAAAATACTTATAGTGTAAGCAATAAATATAAGAAGTTTATTACTATTTTGCGTCAAAATTATGTTACTAATAAGTATGATGCTATAAAAATTCTGAATGAAAATTACGATAAAACTTGTATCATAGAATGCGAACTAGTGACTTATGCATCCGATAATATTGTATATGATGCTTTACATAATTAATAAATATGTTTTTATATAAATGTTAAAAATTATTTAAGAATTATTCCTATCTCCTACCAATTATCCTAATATATAAAATTAATTTAATTTGTTAAATGTAGTTTTTATTAAACGGAGAAAAAAGAAAGGGAAATATGATGGGGAAAATAAAGTAAAGTAAAAGATTGTATATATATATATTTTATTATTTTTTATTATTAGACCACCAATTATACAGTTTAAATACATTCTGTAAAGCGCAATTGTTCACATGATTCCGACAACGTAAAGTATGCGTAACATCCATTTTATTTAGAGGTTTTATATTTTCGTAATGCACCTCGATATTTTCGACATTAGCGTCCTCGTCCAGAAGCAAGTCCAACAACCATTCTCGTTTCTCACATCCCTTAACGTATATGACGGGTGTTGTTTCATTCCTCATCAGCGCTGCTGTAATCAAGTTTTTAGCCATTCTGTGTGGAATCATTCCACCCTCCCATGATATTCCATGATGATGCGTAAGCAACCATGATGCCAAGCGCTTGTCAGCGTTGCTAAGTTGATGCCACGGAATGGGATGTTGAAAAATGTAATGTGAGAGTTCGACGCCATTTTTGAGAGAGGCAAATTCCTTCACGACAAAGCTTCCCCTGACGATGAAGCCTTGCAGATCCACAAACGTTGGTACAGACATGACTGTTATCGTTGAGAAGACTGATCCACATCAATGCGCTATACATTCTTATATCATCTCAAATGTATTTTTCCGGAGAAAAGTGTGGTGGTGTCGTCGTCGTCATCTTAGGTAATTTTGCGCACAACGTTGGTCAACGGATTGTACTGAACTATGCGATCGTGTATGATGAGACAGTACGCGGTGCTGCTCGCGGGTACGTTCTCTTTACAGTCAAATTCTATACGCACATCTACAGTTGCACTCTTAATCGATTCGTTTTGTCGAGAGCAATCGATAATCACAAACGGACCTTTTTGTCGAAAATTCGCGACAGATAGATTCGGCTCAAGATTATCATACCCATAATAGTCTTTACAGAAACGTGTATACATATCATACAGAATTGCCCATCTGTTTTTATCGAAATCCAGATTCATATCGTCATACGGATAACATTCCGAGTTCAGATACAGTTTTACATTTGTCAGTTTGCAATCATTGAATCGACTCGCGTCCTCAAGCATGACGTTCTTCCGACCAGCCTGCAGAGCGAAGACGACGTAACGCGGCTTCTCAAGCTGAGTAGCGGTCTTGATAGCCCATGTATGTTTGGTTGTGCGTTGCAATAATGGAAACTCATACAGATCCCATGAGCAAAAAGCCATGCTGAGGTATCGCCCGCTTTCCAGAGCACGCAACATCGACAGTTTATTTCTCTCATTCAACAGCACATGCGGCATTCGCCATTGTACTTTGAATAATTCAATTTCTGGTTCCTGCGCTGGATCGCCGACTAGACAATTATTATCGTTGCGTGCGCGTATCAAGATCAACTCGTGACGAGCGTTAATCACCACGCGTTTGTAATCTTCGCAAAATCCCAATAGCATGTTAAGTGGCACACAAAAATTAAAGTATCCATTTACATGATACCACGGATCCCAACCAGCGTTATTCGCAATTTTGGTTCTGTTAGTTGACATGGTCATATAATTCTTGAGCGTGCTAGTTATTCCAACGTTTCTGTTACGATCAATCTCTACACCGTCAAGTTCATATCGAATCTCATCAAACATAAACGCGATACAATTATTCCCCAATGTCACACTAGATCCCGTAACTGTTTTTTTTATCGTAACTTTTCCCTCGATGTATAGAACTTTCAGACGGTAACGTGTATAAATCCTGATGTTGTATAGGTATTCTTATCTCATCACTGTGATCAAACGTTGTATTGGCAAACGGATTATACGTGTGAGTCTCGATCTTGATGATGCGATCATCGAAGATCGGTTCATTCTCGATGTTTAAAATGTCCGTCATTGTCGTACTGCGAATCCCAAAGATTGAAGAAATGCAACGTTTGACGCGATAAGTTTCTTTTTCTCAGTGCAAACTTCTTTTCTTGATGATTGAAATTTACTACTAAATGTCGGTTTTGTAAACGATGTGTTATCTTTTACGTGCCCGTTCAATACGAGCATCTCACGCTGCGTCTACACAAGCGTTATCGTCGTAGTCGTCGTACGTGCAATCTGACGGTGATTTCTTCTCCTCGAAAATTAAGCAATCGTCCGTGCTGATCGACGACACGTATCGTCAAATCTGAAATGCTCCGTGTGGTGATCGGCAGATAAATGATCTGCCTCGGTGTTTCCGAGATCTTATATCCTGGTGTCACGTTCGGAGAAAATTTGTGTATCGTATGCACGCGTTTGTCGTTACTGTATGCGCTTGAGGTCACGTTACATTCTATGCGAATAATGTTTACGTTGATAATGTTAATTGATAAATCTGATTTATACCATTTTCGCGGCTTTAATATACGATCTGAAGAAAATCCTAGCAACGATCCAATATTGTTGGACTTGCTAAAATTTATTTTATAGGCGCATATTATCTCGCTCTTCATCGTATTGTTATTCGCGCGAAGTACTATCGGGAAATCCTTATCACCGCTATCTTTATTGACATCGTTGTCTTCAAGTGGGATGTCATCATGCGATATGTGTGTAACGCTACCATCGTCTTGTTTTTCATTATCATTAGTTGCATATTCCAGACGTTTCAGCATTTTGTGTTTCAAAAACTCGTTTATGGCTTGCAGTTTGTACGATCCCTCGGGAATCGTAATTTCCACATCTTCTTCATCAAAGTAAAACTTATTATTCGAAGCATTTACATTTGGAATCGTGTTGTAAGTCTCAAAGTTCATTAGACCGAGCTCGTAATTGTCATCGCTCAAATCTATAATTGGAAAGTATGTTGTAGTGAGGACGCTGTCCTTCCCAGTTAACGTAAGTATCAACGACATGATTGAAAAACCGTCCAACGAATACTGAGTTAATTCGCATGCTGTCGAGCTTTAAATTCATACGCATCGACCGTTCGGAGAAACTGTAAACACAATTGCCCACAAATGCTCTGATTGTAGGTTTGATAGGACGTTCGATTGTACTCTATCTTTGTCACACCGTCTCCGAAATATCGTACAAGTTCTTTAGGTGGTCGAAGATTACCAAAACTATCGAAATATATCACGTGATTGTCTCTCTTTGCGTACGCTACCCAATGAGTACCGGGACCCGTCACATCATCCAGGTTTACGATACCGCTCTCATTTTGTCGTGGACCGCTTATCGGTAATGCGTTACGCATGAAAACATCTCTAAAGTATGGAATACGCATACGAATAGCCAGTTGCTGCAGTTGCACATTTGTCATTGCACCCACAGGCATTTTTAGCGTTTTTTTGACGTTTTTTTTTTCCTTTCGCTGTTACACCTTTTCGGTATTTGTATGGAGCGAGGTACAGTCCCTTTCCACCTGTGTATGGACCAAGATATACACCACGACCTTCCATCGTGTGATTGTGACGTTGTAACTCCTCGAGCTGACTTCGCGCGACTTTACTATCATTCACTGCTTTTGCCACGCTAGCCGCTCCACCGATCATGGATCCGAGTGCGCCCAATAACGGTAGAATCGGTAACATGCCGCCTCGTTTTGCTGTTGGAAGTACTCGTTTTTTTTTCGTTGTCTTTTTCTTCATTGTCGTCTTCCTCATGCCCATGCCAATCTTTGTTTTAGCTTTCATAGCTGCCCAAACAGCAGCAGCAGCAGCTTTCTCTTTTAGAGCTGAATCTTTTGCGATTACACGTCCTAATGCTTTCGTGGCGAGTACCTTGTCCGCCGCGTTTCGTTTAGCGAGATTGTTGTTATGAGAATAAGCAATATCGTGTTCGCGGCACGCTGCGTCCAATGGATTTACACCCTGATCGCCTCTGGCTAATCGTTTTTTCAAGTGTGTTCCCGGACCGCAAAACTGATATCCAGGGATATGTAGCTCGAAAGGAAGCGCGTTTATCAAGCGATTTAACAAACCACAACCCGATGGCATTCGCTACAATTCTTTATCAACGGTGTGGGACCGTTGAAATCAGGAATATCAGAGGGATGTGATAACAGCGCGAATATCTTTGCTACTGAACGATTCGCGGTTTTGCGCGCATATAAATAGACGTTCGGTCCTACCTTTTTACTTAGTAGAAAATGAGGTTCGTACGACAACCGTTGGCGATACGCGTTACAAACTATGACAACAAATTGTCACTGATGGGTGACAGTGAGAAGCGTAAGCATGGTGAAATGCTGCCGAGTACTATACGTGCAATTATTTGCGGACCCTCGAATTGTGGTAAAACTAACGTTATCATAAGCTTGTTGGAAAGTCCGCACGGCGTACGTTTCGAGAACGTGTACGTGTACTCGAAATCGTTGCAGCAGCCGAAATATCGATACTTGGAGAATTTGTTAACATCGATCGATGAAATCGGTTACTTTACATTCTTTAATAACAGTGACGTTATTCCTCCGAGCGAGGCGCGTTCAAACTCAATCTTCATTTTTGATGACGTGGCGTGTGATAAGCAAGATACGATAAGAGAATACTTTTCAATGGGTAGACATTCAAACGTCGATAGTTTTTATCTCTGTCAGACGTATGCTAGAATACCTAAACATCTTATACGTGACAACGCGAACCTATTAATCTTATTCAAGCAGGATAATACCAACCTGAAGCATGTATACAACGATCACGTGAATACCGATATGACGTATGATGATTTTTGTACATTGTGTCGCGATTGTTGGCAGCGTGATTATGGATTTCTAGTGATAGACAAGGATAGTGAGCTTGCTAACGGACGATAGAAGAGGATTTAACGAGTTTGCGATACCACGGAACGATTAGTCGTTATCGATACGTCAACGTTAAACAAACGTCAACATGGCTGAAAAGAAAGATATACGCGAGCGTGAAAATATTGCAAAGGAGATTGAGAAAACGAGTGAATCAATCCGAAAAAAACATCGTGCCTTGAAGACCGGTAGGATCGAAGAGGATATCGTGACCAAGAGACACTTTGAACCTCTCATTGAACCACTGCAAAAGATTGTTGACAATTCTAGTACACACGCAATAAAAGAGGAGCCTCGTGACGATGATGTTGAAACGTCGTTTGTTCAGAAGGATACGACAAAGAGTAAGATAAAGAGGAAACAAAAAAACACTTCGATGGATCACACTTTAAACGAATCGTACAAACTTATGCGGTATACATTAAACGACGCGGTAGATTTGCCATCGATACAGGATGAGCAGCATCAGCATACGTTAAATGATGCAATGGATTCACCAGCGATGGATTCGCCAGCAATAGCGTCCACGCCGCGTATGGTTGTTGTACAACCCAAGTCGCTCCAGAACGAAGATGTTTTTGAAACGACAGACGATTCGTTTGCAGCAATCGTTCGAAATCGTTTGCAAACACCAGGGGGTCTAAAGCGTTGTCGCAGCACTTTGGTCCGCTAGGTCAAGAGTACATCGGAGATTTCCTCAGCGGTCATGGTGAAAAAGAGAAAATTATAGATATCGTTTACGGTGTTTATCTGGGCAAGGATGGAATGATGCTTGGTAGTAAAAAGTTTGACGTGGACAGCGAAGATAACATAATTGTCGACGGTATGCGATACGTTGGCACACCGGGTCTTTACGAACTAATCTTTAAGAGATATCCTGATGATTCCCTCTACATGGAAAACGATAAACGAAAGTACAAAAACATATTGTTGGTTACAAACGCGCATAAACGAAATCACGTTTCACACGGTCGATTATTGAGCAACAAGGGATATAAGTATAAATATATAATTGCACCGTTATTAAATGATAAATTTACGATTGGAAAAGGATTACCTAACGTTGCGACATTAAATGATAACGCGATTGATTACGTGCACTGGGATGATCCCAACGAGCTAGTGGATCGCTTACGTTTGCTTGAAGCTTCGCGTCAAGCTGGTCACAATGCACATGATAATGAGATGTTGTCAATAATTGAGGAACTTCGCGAGGCTGGCCTTATTATAAATTAACATGAAAGAACGTGAAACGAACGTAAAAGAACGTGAAACGAACGTAAAAGAACGTGAAACGAACGTAAAAGAACGTGAAACGAACGTAAAAGAACGTGAAACGAACGTAAAAGAACGTGAAACCAACGTGAAAGAACGTAAAACGAACGTGAAAGAACGTGAAACGAACGTGAAAGAACGTAAAAGAACGCGAAAGAACGTGAAACGAACGTGAAAGAACGTGAAACGAACGTGGAACGAACGTGAAACGAACGTAAAAGAACGTAAAACGAACGTGAAAGAACGTGAAACGAACGTGAAAGAACGTAAAAGAACGTAAAAGAACGTAAAACAAACGTGAAAGAACGTGAAAGAACGTGAAACGAATGTGAAAGAACGTAAAAGAACGTAAAAGAACGAAATAAATCATAGTGTAATTTCATCGCGCGCGTTATTACTTGATCAAGTTTGCGAAACATGAAATCATTGAAATTCAATAGACGCGTTAGTTCGGAAAGACTGCGACTCGTCGAGGAACTGCACGCTCCAGCAAGAAGAAATTTTCCACGAAGACGTGTTATAGTTCGAGGATACGACGACTTGTGGCAGGCTGATATCGTTGAGATGCATCCGTATTCGCGTTTCAACAAAGGCTATCACTACATACTCACTGTCATCGATGTGTTGAGCAAGTATGCGTGGGTTGTACCACTCAAGAGCAAGGGTGGAAGCGAGACGGCTAACGCTATCGCCAAGATAATTCGAGAGAGCAGTAGACATCCGAAAAACTTGCAAACCGATATGGGGAAGGAGTTTTACAACGCTGATGTACAGAAACTCTTGAAAAAACATGATATCAATCATTATTCTACGTACTCTGTAATGAAAGCGTCGGTCGTTGAGCGATTCAATCGCACGCTGAAAAACGACATGTGGAAACAGTTTACGTTCAACGGCAATTACAAATGGATTGATATGTTACCGCGTCTCGTGTCTACTTACAATACCCGAAAGCATCGAACAATTGGCATGCGACCCGTTGACGTAACACCCGCAATAGCTGAAAGACTCTTGGCTACAGTATACAACGCTATAAAGATTGCCGGTCCGGCAAAATTTAAAGTGGGTGACTCTGTACGCGTAAGCAAGTACAAAACTGTCTTTGAAAAGGGTTATACACCAAATTGGACGACTGAGGTGTTTAAAATCATTAAAGTCCAGCATACCAATCCCGTAACCTATCTACTCGAGGATTATCGCGGAAAATCTATATCTGGAGCGTTCTACGAGTACGAATTACATCGCACGACTCATCCGGATGTATTTCTTGTGGAAAAAATATTACGCAGGAAGGGTGACGAGGTCTACTAAAGTGGTTGGGATTCGATGGATCACACAATTCATGGATACACAAAGACAATATCATTTGATTCATACAGAATAATAAACATTTATTTATTATAAACATACAAAAGTATAATGTATAAAATATACAAATAAATTTTTATGATATATAACAAAGAGTATCTTTATTATTCCTTCTTCCTTATCCTTAATATATAATAGGTATAAAAATCTTTTTTCGTACGAGTTTTAGATATATAAACATATATGTGAAATATAAAATACAAAGACGCAGAAATATAAAATACATAAAATATGTGTAAAATGTATAATATATACAGTATAAAATGTAAAACTACAAAAATACATGTAAAATGCAAAATACATAATAGAAAATATATAAATATGAAATACGTATTTAATACAATATATTACAAAGGTATCCGCCAATGTCCCCACGGCAATGTCTCAATTGAATCCGGCACGAGATATCGTTTGTCATCGTACGGGCTCAGGGCGATTTTTTTTTCTGATATCGTGTATACTTCATGTAACTTTGATCGTATACATGATTGGCGACGTGTCATTTCGATTTCTTCACGGAGACAGTGTGTATAATCATCGAATGTTATAGTTCGCGCGACGACGCTGCTCTTGACACCTTTGGCCTTTTTGGTGTCTTTCTTCCCATTCACCCTCATTGCATACATTTTCGCCCTGAGTCCAACAAACTCGATCATTATCGCACCGTTGTTCTCATCCTTCATCAGACCCGGCACTTTTTTATTTTCAAGAGGCATACCGTACGCATTACCGATCGGATAATCGCTGGTATCGAATCTTGTAATATCACGTTTCATATTTTCATAAATATTCTCACACTCGACATGATATATGAGACTGTCGGTGTCGGTATACATTACTTTGCATTTGTCGCGATACAGTGGTAGCATGTACTCGTGGTGAAATTCATACAAACAGATTTTAGAAATGTCAAGTATACACATTCCTACGTAGATCGGCTTGTTGAATTTCACCTCGAGATTACGCAGTTCGATAGCGATTAGGTTCTCTGAAAATACGCTTCTACTGTAAAAATTAGGTTTTGCGATCATTGCCTCCGCGCCGTACCGTCCGTCCCATTTCGTTAATAGTTTTACGTCAACGTGATTGCGCACATTCTCCATAGTTTTCCCGAATACCGCATTATTCATAAGTTTATATAAATTTTTTTCGAAATCATTTTTTGCAAGGGTTCGGAATTGTGTGTTTAATTCAATATACTTGCGGAGCCATGGAGATTGTGCGAATTTTAACACGCGGTGTATTTGTGTTACGCGGAGACCATGACGCATGCACTGTTGCAAGTTGCGATAATGAATGATGTAACGCTTCTTATCGCAAACAGTTGCAAGCAATTTCTCTTCTCGCGTACCGGGCGGCTTGTCGCGCGTCGGACAGAACGGTAGATCGGCGTGCGCGTCGTGAAGATTTTGAGGATACTCGAGATCAACCTCGAGAATGTAACCAGTTGGTGAATCCGGAGCGATTGCGTTCACGTTAAAATTTAAGATATCTTCAACCCATTGAAATTTAGCGTAAGGCAAAGGTTGGCACATTGCCCATCCGTATAAATTATTGACGTCAAAGTACATCAGGTACGATGACGGTTTAGATGAGTCATACGACTGCATGTACTTATTATTCGCTTGTGCATATCTACCTGAACATTGACTTAAACCTCCACGTATACCGCGCTCAATGAACAATATCATGTCAATGTCTGTGAGTAGTTCAAATGTAATTTTAGTATATTTTAGCATAGCGTCCCACGTATATCCGGGGAGTGTATAATAATGTGCAGGATCGAGACCATAACTTTGAATACATGTGTCACGAAAATTTTCGAAAATGTCAGCTAATAACAAAACATCTGTTTTTAAATATAAGTCACTGTATTCACCTAGCGTTTGAATAGAGAATCGCTTCCAGACATTCTCAGCGTGTGCGTAATCGCTCTCGGACACCGTATCACCGATCAGGCTACTGTAAAATGATTCGCGCGGCGGTAAACACGTGTCCTGCAACTTGTCCGCGCAATCCACATATTCATAAGGAAATACGCCCTTCCGCGTTAATAAACTAAATTCTTCGCTAGATAAATTTAAAAATTCTGACCGTACAATTTTTAATTTATCAGTATTAAGATATGACGCTAATTTATCGAGACTAGTGTTAAGGAATCTATATGAATCAATGAATCTTAACTGGATATGTTTTCGCGAATCTTCTTCGGTGGTATCTTCAACGGTTTTGGTAAAAGAAATGTACTTTTCTTTTGTGATTGGTAGTAAACTAACTCCACCTTCAAACGCGGTTGCTATTTCCTTTATTATAAAGTGTGAATCATAACCTGATAAATTATGGAAAACTATTGGAATGAAAAACGAATTTTTATAATTCAAGTTGCAATTTGAATGTGCAGGACCACGATATTTACCGGTTAAATGGCAATGATCGCGCACTCGTGTATCATCCGGCGCGAACAAATTATTACATATATGACAATGTGTCGCGTTACGGTATGCCTCCCACTGTTCTTTTGACAATGGAATCATGGGAACATTGGCGGATAAACGCGTCTTAACATTATGTGATAATTCTTCTAGCTGTTTTGTAAACCACGTGACGCAATCAGGATCGCGACGAAATCTATACACGGATAACGTATCATCAAATGAGCATTGCACGTAATATCCAATGCTGAATACCTGATGGTGTTGGTATTTGTATGTTGTTGATTCTTGCTCCATGTTAGATTGCGTCTTCTGCAGCACACACTCCAAATCGGCATATACGATGAAGGGTAGCCGCTCCTTATGTTTGGGATTACGGAATTTCAACCACTTGTCTTTTTCACTCGGTAAAAGAATTGCGCAGTCATTCATCTGATTACAGTCTTTGCTATAGATATTCAACTTTTCCTCGGAATAAAAGTAATGTAAACATCTGTGAATAATAAAAGAAAAAAATTTAATTTACTATTATTTATTTAAAAAAATTTTATAAATATGTTTATAAAGAATTATTACTTACCGATCACAAATGTATTTTTTGTGTTCCTTTTTACTCAATTGTGATCCCACGAGCCGAGAGAGATTTTTTATCCATGTGAAATGGCCTATGTTATCGTTGTGCGGTTCTTGCATGTATAATAAGTTTACATGTTGCTCCTTCTTGTCATCGGAAAGTCGCAGGGGGACAAATCTTTCCTCTTCGACGCCGTACACATTAATGGAAATGTTGTTATTGAGTCGCTCGAATTTTTTAATGTCTTTTAGCGCGACTGGAAAATCAATATCTCCGAAATTTAAAATTGCTGAATAATGTGGGTATGACGACACTCTATCACTATTTCTGTCTGCAGGATGTAGAGCGGCGACCACTGACCACGCGAAACATGCATTGTCTTTTGATTGCACGTTCACTACCGCTCTTTTCAGCATAATAGGTCGTGGTAATGTGAAACGACATCCCGCACGCATAGGATTATACTTATTTATATTAATTGTTAAGTTTAGTATACGTGATAACGCCCACCCACTATCACGTTCTTGAAATTCATCGAGCAACGCTAACGTAGGCTCGATGACGTACCGCTTGTACCACTCATCCAAGTCTGATGTTCTAAAAAGATCGCTGTTTCTCGTGGTATAACTCTTATTAGCACGTTTATCCCCTGCTATAAATTCGCCATTGAACGCGGTGTTAACTTTTACACTACCGTGTCTTTCTAAAGCATCTCGCACTCGCTCTAGCACAATGTCTTTAGCATCTTCTAGAAAATGACGAGGCTCAATGTGACGCACGTTAATCACTGCACCGGTTAAGATACGGCTCTCGAACGCAGTATCTATTTCGCGCCACTCAAGTCTTGCGTTATTAGTATCGTCACTAGTGCTCGCGTAGTTACCACCAACGTGCATAAAACGTCTTTCTAGTCGCACCTTTTCACCCGCGAGTCGAGCGATTCTCGCCACCATAGATTGTCTCTGTCCAATGGTGAGTCGAGGACGCTTGGCACGATTATGTTCCTCGAGTTGTTCGATACACTCCTCACATGATTGCAGCCATGTGAAAAATTTACTCAATGTAGCGACTTCGTTTGCTTCTTCTAGGAGTTCGCGTTCCACTCTCTCAAAGTTCTCCATTTGAGGAAAAAAAAACTACTTATTCATACACTGAATCACACTTGAAATATTTGCTACTGTACACAGACTTTCGGGTAAACAGACTTGAAAACGTCTAAGGGATGCTCTAAGAGTTTTACCTATATATACTTATTTGTAAAGTCACGTGACTTTTGAAAAGAATTTCGAAAAAGAGAAAGCTAAGATTTATTATGTTACTATAGGTTCAATTGTATCAAAGAAATTTTTCAGGTATAATATTAAACGCAGACTACAGTATCCGCATGTTATTTTATTTTATTTATTTATTTATTTAAAAATTTAAAGTTTTTATGTTTGTAAAATCTAGCAGCCTGATATCGGCGCTCGCTAGCAGCCAAGATAAGGGCGCTGCTTATACGATTAGTGTAGTGGGAGAGAGATAGAGAGCAAACCGTAACTGGAGTGGAATATACGTAATATAATTTTTATTATTTAATTATTTATAATTTAAATTAGAATACATATGCATATGTAATCTAACTCAAATTATAAATAATCAAATAAAAATTACATTACATATATGAAATAATAAAGTCTCTTTACCTGAGCGGCGGTGGTGGTGAGCACAAAGGACTTTCGAAAACATGTTAAGACAAGTTTCTCATTTGTTAGAAAAACAATAAACAAAAGAGTTTTGAAATTTATGATAGGGTAATATGTTATAGAGAAATAATAAAGAAAAGGAGGTTTGAAATTTATAACAGAGTAATTTGTTAAAAAGAAACAATAAACAAAGAAAAAAGAAAAGAAAGTTCAAAATTTATGACAGGGTAATTTGTTAAAAAGAAACAGTAAACAAAAGGAAGTTTGAAATTTATGACAGTATCATTTGGTATAGAGAAACAATAAACAAAGAAAGTTCAAAATTTATGACAGGGTAATTTGTTAAAAAGAAACAATAAACAAAGAAAATTCAAAATTTATGACAGGGTAATTTGTTAAAAAGAAACAATAAACAAAAAAAAAAGAAAGTTTAAAATTTATGACAAAGACGTTTGTTATAAAAAACAATAAGAACAAAAGAAATTTGAAATTTATGTGACAGATTAACCCTACCCCTCCCCGATAAATTATTTGATAACCCTTCTTTCGCGATAGATTAATTAATCCCCTCGATTAATTTCCCCGATTAATACTGCCCCTCTATTAATTACCCTCTCCTCCTCGATTAATTACCCTCTCCCTACAATTAAATACCCTCTCCCTCAAATAATTAGCCTCTCCCCATACAATTAAATACCCTCTCCCCTACAATTAAATACCCTCCCCTCTATTAATTATCCTCTCCCCTACAATTAAATACCCTCTCCTCCTCGATTAAATCCTCTCTCCCCCTCAATTAATTACCCTCCCCTCGATTAATTACCCTCTCTCCCTCAATTAATTACCCTCTCCTCGATTAATTACCCTCCCCTCCCCTCCCCTTATCCCCACTCCAACTTGAGTTAGAACCGCCCTAGCTCTACTACTTACGTGACTTTTAGTTCATTATATATATAAAAGAAAACGTACAAAAATTATTGCTATATATATATATATATATATATATATATATATATATATATATATAATACACTAAAAGTCACGTATCCCTCATATCAAGAACATGATGAATTACATGTTTCAATTAAAATGTTTTCATCAAATATAATTAATCTTTATCTCTTATTAGGCTTACGTGTACACTCAAGATAAGTATAAATTGACAGTATAAATATAGTCATGTAGCAGTCTTACATTCAATCAGTGCAATCGTTTTGTAATAATCATATGTGTGCAATTTGTTAAATTGATTTTAAATTATAATACAAAGCAAAGTTTAACATCTTTACAAATGATTCTCAATCCGCTTAATGTTGTTAGACTTTTATTGGCATCTATAAGTTCAATATATCTAACAGAAACGCCAGTAACTGAAGCAGAAATACAATTAAAAGAAGACATACAAAAATTATTACTAGATAGCATTTTTCACTATAATGGATTGGAAGTGATGGAAGAAACCTATCTCGATTATCAAGAATCTTATAAATTACACAGTTTCGAAATAATTGAAGATGACGAAGAAGCATGGAGTGAAGATAATTTAAATTCTCATCTATAGTGTTCAAACAGTGAAGTAAATTTTGACAGTACTTATAAAAGACGAGCTGTTGAATATTGGCGGAATTTAGACGATAATAAAGAAATTAACCACAGAAAAAGGCATCGTTCTCTAAAATCAGTACAAAGTAAATTTAAAAGAGTTTCATCTGAACGTCAGTTAAGACGATGGGAAGAACAACTACAATCAACTGGAAATCGTTTGGAAAAATTATCTTATATCTCCAAATTTACACATGATAAATTTACTGCAGCTATTGAATCAGGATTTATGGTTCATGATATCGATTTCAAAAGATGGGCTTTACAAGCTCAAAAAGAAATAGGAAATGTAATTCCTATATTTAAAGCATCTCACAGCTGGATATCAAGATTCAAGAAATCCCATCAAATTGTTTCAAGAAAAGTTACGAAGTTTGTAACTAAAAGAACAGTGGAAGATTCTATTGATTTACAAAATTCAGCAAATAATTTTTTAAAAACAGTGAAACCACTTATTGAACAGTTTGGAGCAGAAAATGTTTATAATTCTGATCAAAGTGGTTTTTAATTAGAAATACATTCTGGAAGATCATTGTCTCCTAAAGGAATAAAAAAAGTAGAGCGTATCGTACAATCTGTGTCGTCAACAACCCATTCATACACGATACAACCAATAATATCATGTAATGGTAATTTGCTGTCACCTTTATTTATTGTTTTGAAAGAATCTAACGGCGAATTTGGACCAAGAGTACAAAAAACTTTATTTAAACTAACAAATGTTATTGTAAAAGCATCGAAATCTGGTAAAATGACATCAGGTAATATAAATTTCCTTTTATAAGGTTTTAGATTTTTAAATATTGATAATTAAAAAAATATATAAATTTGGATAAACAATTACATAAAATTATATAATAAAATTAATCTCTGATACATAATCAATTATCATCTTTATGAAATTTTATATTTAATTTAACAATCTAATAACAATCATAAGAAAGTTATTAAATTAATTTATATTTGTTACAGATCATTTTAAAATGTGGTTAGAAGAAGCTTATTTTCCAAACATTGGTTCTAATAGCGTTCTTCTTATCGATTCATGGACCGGACATTGTCCCAATATCATTTCGGATTTAACACCTCTAGATAAACATATTACTACTATGATTATACCGAAAGGTACTACAGAAAAAATACAACTATTAGATGTTTACGGATTTAGAATTTGGAAAAATTTTGCTAAAAAATTTTCAGATATAGTTTTATTATTGGAATGTGATATAAATTTGCATGAACGAAATAATATAATAAAATTGCAATCTTTGATACATAATCAATTGTCATCCCCGCGATATCGTAACTTATTTAAATATTCGTGGTTTAAAAGTGGTTATACCAACAAAAGACTACAGGAATTTAAAAATCCAGTAGAATTTAGTTTGGATGATACTTCAACAACATGTGATATCGAAGGTTGCAATAATGCAGCTATAGTAAAATGTTCATGGTGCAGAAAATCATTATGTTTAAAACATTTCTTCGTTGAGTATCATTATTGCAATGAGTATAATGAGTAAATGATACAATACAAAATGTACAAATTTATTGTATAAATATTTAAAAATTATTTTATTAATAAATATTTAGAAATGATTGTGATGATGTAAATCACAATCTTATTATGTAAATAAACAAAATATAAAAGCATAAGACCAAAAATAGCTTTAAGAAAATAATCACAAGATATAAAGAAATAATGTACAGAAATTAGTAAAATAAAAAAATTTACTAATTTTAAAGAAAAGTAATAAAAACCATTATAATTCTTAATATTATTTATAATTTATAATTTGTGATGCTAGAATCAATTATATAGATTTCTATTATATATCTTATCAAAATTGTGTATAATCTTGTTTAGACGATAATTATTTGCGTACATGAGCACGGATAGCTTATATACGGAAATCTTTATAATTAATTCTCAAAAATGATATTTCGTAACATAACTTTAATATACATGGTTAAATTTAGAAAAAAGAAATCTTTTAATATAGCAAAAAAATTTTTTTTTAATTAAAAAAAATAATGATGGAGGGTGTTTTGTTAAACAAAAAAATTAAAAAAAATTTCTTTTCTTTACAAATTTAAAGTACTCTTGAAGCCGTACAACTTTTATTAAAAAAATTTTTTTCTATCTTTTATACTTCCGATGATATTCGCTCCGAAAGAATAAAATTGTTTTTTTTCAAAGGGGTGTTTCACCCTCTAAACATGAAACTCCGCTCATAAAAAAAATACGTGTCTCTTAGATTTGTGTGTTTGACAACATATTTCAAGGAAAATCAAATTGGCGTCGGACACTTGTGATACTTCCCTTGTAAGTAAAAGGATAGGATCGAACGCCTATATATGTGGGTGCAAAACCGCGAATCGTTTAGTAGCAAAGATATTCGCGCTGTTATCACATCTCTGATATTCCTGATTTCAACGGTCCTGCACCGTTGATAAAGAATTGTAGGAAATACCATCAGGTTGTGGTTTGTTAAATCGCTTGATAAACGCGCTTCTTTTCGAGCTACATATCCCTGGATATCAGTTTTGCGACCCGGAAACACACTTGAAAAAACGATTAGCAAGAGGCGATCAGAGTGTAAATCCATTGGACGCAGGGTGCCGCGAACACGATATTGTTTATTTTCAAAACAACGATTTCGCTAAACGACACGCGACGGACGAGGTACTCGCCACGAAAGCGTTAGGACGTGTAATCGCAAAAGATTCAGCTCTAAAAGAGAAAGCTGCTGCTGCTGCCGTTTGGGCAGCTATGAAAGCTAAAACAAAGATTGGCATGGGCATGAAGAAGATTACAATAAAGAAAAAGACAACGAAAAAGAAACGAGTACTTCCAACAGCGAAACGAGGCGGCATGTTACTGATTCTACCGTTATTGGGTGCACTCGGATCCATGATTGGTGGAGCGGCTAGCGTGGCAAAAGCAGTGAATGATAGTAAAGTCGCGCGAAGTCAGCTCGAGGAGTTACAACACAATCACACGATGGAAGATCGCGGGGTGTATCTTGGTCCATACACAGGTGGAAAGGGACTGTACCTCGCTCCATACAAATACGGAAAAGGTGTAACAGCGAAAGGAAAAAAAAAACATCGAAAGAACTTAAAAATGCCTGCGGGTGCAATGACAAATGTGCAACTGCAGCAACCGGCTATTCGTATGCGTATTCTATACTTTAGAGATGTTTTCATGCGTAACGCATTACCAATAAGCGGTCCACGACGAAATGAGAGCGGTATCGTAAACCTGGATGATGTGACGGGTCGCGGTACTCATGGGTAGCGTATGCAAAGAGAGACAATCACATGATATATTTTGATAGTTTTGGTAATTTTCGACCACCTAAAGAACTTGTATGATATTTCGGAGACAGTGTGACAAAGATAGAATACAATCGAACGTCCTATCAAACTTACAATCAGAGCATTTGTGTTTACAGTTTCTCTGAACGGTCGATGCGTATGAATTTAAAGCTCGACAACATGCGAATTAACTCAGTATTCGTTGGACGGTTTTTCAATCATGTCGTTGATACTTACGCTAACCGGGAAGGACAGCGTCCTCACTACAACGTACTTTCTAATTATACATTTGAGCGATGACAATTACGAGCTCGGTCTAATAAACTTTGAGACTTACAACACAATTCCGAACGTAAATGCTTCGAATAATAAGTTTTACTTTGATAAAGAAGACGTGGAAATTACGATTCCCGAGGGATCGTACGAACTGCAAGCCATAAACGATTTTTTGAAACACAAAATGCTGAAACGTCTGGAATATGCAGCTAATGATAATGAAAAACAAGACGATGGTAGCGTCACACACATATCGGTGACATCTCAATTGAAGACAACGATGTCGATAAAGACAGCGGTGATAACGATTTCCCGATAGTACTTTGCGCGAATAACAATACGATGAGGAGCGAGATAACATGCGCCTATAAAATAAATTTTAGCAAGCCCAACAATATTGGATCGTTGTTAGGATTTTCTTCAGATCGTATATTAAAACCGCTAAAATGGTATAAATCAGATTTATCAATTAACATTATCAAGGTAAACATTATCCGCATAGAATGTAACGTGACCTCAAGCGCATACAGTAACGACAAGCGCGTGCGTACGCGTTACGCATGAATTTTCTCCGAACGTGACACTAAGATCTCGGAAACACCGATTCAGATCATTTATCTGTCGATCACCGCATGGAGCATTTCGGATTTGACAATACACGTCGTCGATCAGCACGGACGATTGCTTAATTTTCGAGGGGAAGAAATCATCGCGAGCGGGCGCACGCTAAGCGACCTCAATCGTTAGATTGCACGTACGATGACTACGACGATAACGCTTGTGTAGACGCAGCGTGAAATGCTCGTGTGAACAGGCACGTAAAAGATAACACATTGTTTACAAAACCGACATTTAGTAGAAAATTTCAATCAACAAGAAAAAAAGTTTGCATTGAGAAAAAGAAACTTACCGCGTCGAACGTTGCATTTCTTCAATCTTTGGGATTCGCAGTACGACAATGACGGACATCTTAAACATCGAGAATGAGCCGATCTTCGATGATCGCATCATCAAGATCGAGACTTACACGTACAATCCGTTTGCCAATACAACGTTTGATCACAGCGATGAGATAAGAATACCTATACAACATCAGGATTTATACACGATACCGTCTGAAAGTTTTTTATATATCAAGGGAAAAGTTACGATAAAAAAAACAGTTACGGGGTCTAGTGTGACATTGGGGAATAATTGCATCGCGTTTATGTTTGAGGAGATTCGATATGAACTTGACGGTGTAGAGATTGATCGTAACAGAAACGTTGGAATAACCAGCACGCTCAAGAATTATATAACCTGTGACGTGACAGCCGCAGGCTGCTGTCCGTCACAAGGCCCTGAGGGCCCTTACGCAATAACATCACACGGGCCCTGCGTCCTCCCGCTCGGGAGCGGACGCAAAAGCGTATTCTCTTGTACTTTTGTGTGTGTGACGTCCCACGTGCTGTCCATCTAATTAATTGTTAAGATTTTTGCGAGCGTTATTCCGCGGGTGCGGCGGAGATCGGTGGCTCTGAAGATCTCGTTATAGTTTTCGGACATCTCGTCTCAACGGAAAATCTTCCCGGAGATTGCAGAGGAACGGACAACGAGGGAGTCAAAGAAGACCCTTTCTAAGCGGGGGTCCGCAGGTAATGCCGCCCTTATCTTGCCTACCGTTTGTGCCATGTAAGAATTCCGATATTGCCGCTGAATCACGCTTTCAGGACCCAGCGACGGCGCGCGATGCCGACATCCCGACAGGGCGACTGCAGACCCGATACCGCGGGAAGTCCGGCGAAAGAATCACGATAACTCAAGATCCGCCGACGCCCCGTCGAGGAGGAAATAACGCCCCGATGGCGGAGGATACGCCGGGCGAGGAGAGAAGAGTCGGCCGCGTAAAGAAGCGTTAGGATTCCCGTGCCCGGGGCCCATAATTATCGACTGCCGTGCGTGGATCGATCAGCCGGCGACAGCGTGGGCACCGCGCTCTGCGCGAAAATCGATTTTCGCGAAATCAGCCAATAAGGGCTTGGAGCGCCGGAGGCAAGGTGGGGCGCGCCGCCAAGCGGCTCCTGCGAGATCCAGGATTCCTCACTCGTGCTGCGGACTTAGAAACTACAACTGTGCGTGCGTTCCGAGATCCCGAGCCGAGCTGTCAGAGAGGACGCAGGGACGGAAGCCATCCCGACCCGGAGGAGGCCAAAAGGAGAGAGGCAAAGTAGTGAGACGAGCGTCACACGAATTGTAAAGCCACCGATTTCGCGGGTTGGGCGAGCCGTGAGGAAGTCGCGTAATTATCGCAGTATCTTTCGGCGTATTTATTGGAGCCACGAGCTCGCGGATTCAGCGGAGCATCGTTGTCTCGCCCGATCGCGCCCGTCCGCGTGATTCCGCTCCGTGCTGTACATTTCATAATAGCTTCGCGTTGCGTGTGCGTCCCGATCCGCAGCCGAGTCAATCGTCGTTTCGTCCGGTCGTCGTGTCGCGGGTTATTCCCGCGTTGTATCTTGTCGCGCCTTGGAAAACTTAGTCGTTGATATTGTATAATTGGGTCGATCGCACTGTTATTGCGAGCCCTTTGGTGAGTGCGCTCTGATCGTTATCGACGCAACCGTCTTGAATCGCCCGACGGGCGAGTAAATAATAATTATCGCGCTTATCATTTGCGAGAATCGTTAGAGCGCGGGAGAACACGAGTCCGTCGCGTGTCGCGCGGGCTCGGAGTTGCGATCCGTCCCGTTCGCCCTTGACGAGGTCGTCCTCCTGGCGGGAGTTGGCGTCCACCAACGACGCCGGGTCAAGCGTAGACAAGTCGGAGAGTTCCCACGTACGCATCATAACCCGCTCGTTCAATACACCGTTCTCGCAATATTCGATACCCAGTGGTCGCCAGCTGGTAACGCGCGCGAGCCATCACCGCTCCGCAGAGTCGCCCACTACTGTAATTCTTACGGTCAAATACAATTGTTAATTTCTCTGTTACATTTGTGTCGTGTAAGTAATTCTCTCGCCTTCCCGATTCCACCCGCCCGCACCGAACCTCTCCCTCTGCCATTGGAGGGCTGAGCAGCTGAATATCGGAGCCGCTAACGCCCCGGTCGCCTAGCGTGCGCCCGTCTTTCCCGCGATTCAAGTATCGTAACATTCGTTTGCGATTTGGTGCACACAGAGTGGTAACGCTTAACGCTTAACGTACTTGGCGCCCAACTTAGTATTACGTCGGGAAACCTCGCGAAGATAGTCGCCCCGACACCCGGGCGGCTAAGGGCCGCGACCAGGGACGGAGGCGAAGTTGGCCGTCGCTCGCGAGCGACGGTTACAAACCATGTCAACTAAAGAATTATATAACCATGTCAGAACCAAAATTGCAAATAACGTTGGTTGGGATCCGTGGTATCATGGGAATAAGTCCGACCGAGGGGGTCGGACGGGGGCGACTCCTCGCTGAGCCGAGGGGGATACAGTTCCGTTATTTTATTTTCTTTTGGATTTTTTAGTTTCCGCGATACCGTTTTCCATTGGCAGTGCCAATCATTTAAAATTAAGACGCCGAATGTGAGCTCATCTGAAAAGTGTGTCAAAGGCGACGGAGGAGCGTCCTTCGTGGGAATTCTTTACGAGCGATCGACAGTGGAAGGAGCACCCCGCAAGGAGTTTCCCCGCCAAGCCGTGCGTCGGGCCCCGCGGCGCGGTGCCGACACCGAGCCAAGAGTACCGACCGCGCCGAATTACAGCGCTGCAATACGACGACTCCCGGCAAGGGTCACGCCATGGGCACGCCACCGGGTTACAGACCGGAAGAGTAACCACAGCCATGTCAACCGCCAGCCGCCAAGATCGGTTCGGTCGCGGCCTGGCCAGCCAGACCAGCCGAAACGGCACGGCACAAGGGACCCCACCTGTGGAGCACGTGCCGATCAGGGACGCTCCGAGAGCTGAAGCAACGCGGCGCGGGATCGAGGATCACGCGAGTCGGGCGGATCCACCTATCGGAAATCGAAGAGCGCCCGCGCATGCGCGGCGGCTCGAGCCGGCCGGCGCGGGACCGGGGCTCCTCACTGTTCGGCAAGCCGGGCGATACGACGTATCACAGAGGACCAGCCCCGTGTTATCGACTTCGGCGGACGAGGATTGTGGATTTTGTAAGGCCATCACTCGGCAGCCACGCGGAATTTAGTAAGATTCGGTAAGGCGGTCGACTTTCGTGCGGGAACGGATAAGGGATACCGTTTCTTGTCGTATTACCGGTGATCCCGAATCCGATACCGTTTTTGCTGTTGTTTGTTCCTTAGTGTTGAGAAACTCGAAATACAAAGTAAAGTCTTGTGACCGCACGAGAGATCGGACCGACCGGCCCGAATATTTAGTTATTAAGTACGTCCCTCTCGGACAAAGCCGGCACCGACAGTCATTTTGTAGTTGATAATTGCGTTCTTTATTACCGCGAATACTGTTTTCGGACATATTATAATTGTTGTGGTTGGCGAGCGGAAAGTCTCGACGGCCTCCCGCCTCGTAGAGTAAATCTTAAGTTTCCGCATTCTTTTTGTGCTGACTTCCGGCTTCCATCTTAACCACATCTCTGTGAACTTATGACGTTTTGTTAAGTGGAGTAAAATCCATGATTTTTGTTGACACCGTACTCGGTGTCAACTAAAATCTGACACATTAATCATTAAAGAAATATATTTTGATATTTAATATTCAATTGACGATTGTGTACCGATTCTCTTCTACGACCTGCCTCGATCTGAGCTCTCCACCCCCCTGGTTACTAAAGAACCACGCCCCTCTACCGCTTCGAGAAACGAGCCACCGGCAGTAGTAACGCTTCCTATCCGGCTACCAACTTATAGTTAATTGTTGTGTGGCGCGGAAATCCGCGCCTGGCGCCCAGGAATATAGAGCATTGCGAAGTTACCGTTCAAGCAAGCTACCGTTTTCGAACGTTACCGATTTCGCGAGGAAGCGTTATACGCGAACTGTTATAGAAATTATCGTTAATTGGTCGTAGTCCCTCGGACCTGGCGGTTCCCGAAGGAAAGCTACGTCGCAGGATACTTTAATTTTTGTGTACCACTTAACATGCTACTGGGATTTTGCGAAGATTACAAACGCGTGGTGATTAACGCTCGTCACGAGTTGATCTTGATACGCGCGCGCAACGATGATAATTGTCTAGTCGGTGATCCAGTGCAGGAACCGGAAATTGAATTATTCAAAGTACAATGGCGAATGCCGCATGTGCTGTTGAATGAGAAAAATAAACTGTCGATGCTGCGTGCTCTGAAAAGCGGGCGATACCTCAGCATGGCTTTTCGCTCATGGGATCTGTATGAGTTTCCGTTATTGCAACGCACAACCAAACATACATGGGCTATCAAGACCGCTACTCAGCTCGAGAAGCCGCGTTACGTCGTCTTCGCTCTGCAGGCTGATCGGAAGAACGTTATGCTTGAGGACGCGAGTCGATTCAATGATTGCAAACTGACAAATAAAACTGTATCTGAACTCGGAATGTTATCCGTATGACGATATGAATCTGAATTTCGATAAAAACAGTCAATTCTATACGATATGTACACACGTTTCTGTAAAGACTATTATGGGTATGATAATCTTGAGCCGAATCTATCTGTTGCGAATTTTCGACAAAAAGATCCGTTTGTGATTATCGATTGCTCTCGAATCGATCAAAAGCGCAACTGTAGATGTGCGCATAGAATTTGATTGTAAGGAGAATGTGCCCGCGAGCACCACCGCGTACTGTCTCATCATACACGATCGCGTAGTTCAGTAGAATCCGTTGACCAACCTTGTACGCTAAATTACCTAAGACGACTACGACGCCACCGCTTTTTTCTCCAGAAAAATACATTTGAGACGATATAAGAATCTATAACGCACCGATGTGAACCACAGTCTTCTCAACGATAACAGTCATGTCTGTACCAACGTTTGTGGATCTGCAAGGCTTCATCGTCAGAGGAAGCTTTGTCGTGAAGGAGTTTGCCTCTCTCAAAAATGACGTCGAACTCTCACATTACATTTTTCAACATCCCATGCCGTGGCATCAACTTAGCAACGCTGATAAGCGCTTAGCATCGTGGTTGCTTACGCATCATCATGGAATATCATGGGAGGGTGGAATGATTCCGTACAGAATGGCTAAAAACTTGATTACAGCGGCGTTGATAAGGAATGAAACAACACCCGTCATATACGTTAAGAGATGTGAGAAACGAGAATGGTTGTTGGACTTGCTTTTGGACGAGAAAGCTAATGTCAAAAATATCGAGATGCATTACGAAAACATAAAACCTCTAAACAAAATGAATGTTACGCATACTTTACGTTGTCGGAATCATGTGAACAATTGCGCTTTACAGAATGTATTCAAACTGTATAAATTGGTGGTCTAATAATAGAAAATAAAAATAAAAAATATATATATACAATCTTTTACTTTATTTTTTTTACCCATTATATTTCCCTTTCTTTTTTTCTCCTTCTTTCTCTTTTAATAAAAACTACATTTAATAAATTAAATTAATTTTATATATTAGGATAATTGGTAGGAGATAGAAATAATTCTTAAATAATTTTTAACTTTTATACAAATACATCTTTATTTATTAATTATGTAAAGCATCATGTATAATATTGTCGGATGCATAAGTCACCAGTTCGCATTCTATGATACAAATTTTATCGTAATTTTCATTCAACATTTTTACAGCATTACACTTATTAGTAACATAATTTTGACGCAAAATAGTAATAAACTTCTTATATTTATTGCTTACACTATAAGTATTTTGATATAATTGATTATATACAGATTCAACGCAGTGTTCGAGATTAAGTAAAAATAATATTGTTAATGGTTTCATATATATACAAGTGTTATATAATGTCAACTTTACAATATCTCCATCGTGTACGTTTACAATTTCTACAACTAGATCATGAATCGTAAGTTTCGAGGAAGACTTACAATCATTTGGCCGCACGAGTCGCTCGATATTCATACGTCTCTCAATGAATATTTGCCATGTTATATATGTGTTAAAATTAGCTGATTTTCCTTGTTGTCGCCAAGAATCATCTCTACAAAAAACTCAGACCATACGCTGATTCCCATATCCAAATATTTGTAGAATGTAGCCGTGAGGGGAAACCTCCTCCCTAAGATACGTAGAGTATGGCGCGGCTGTGATTTTCTGTAAAAAGAATAAAGCGAGTTATAGAAAAAATTTATTTTTTAAATATAGAAAATAAATAAAATGAATTTAAAAATTATAAATACTTACGGTTTATCATGAGCTTCATTTTCCTGGATTGGAACGTAGTAGTTCATCTTGTACGTTTTTTCAAAAATCTTCCACCGATCGACTCCAGCAGCCAACGTTGTCCTTTGTTATCCGTCCGGTAATCGAGCGACTGTAGTGAGGATGTTCGTAATTTCGTAATGAGCGACTGATGTATGACGATATTCTTCTTATACAGTGCGCCCTTCCATGTATTAATAGTGGCAGTAGTGGTGGGTATGATGACTATTGTTGTTGAAAAATGCTGCTGTTGTGACTGTGGCTATTATTAGCTAGTTGTAAATGGTTTTTCTTTTACTTTTTTAAGTTTTTATTATTATTTTATTTTTTATTTTTTTAGTTTTTCTTAGATTTTTTAGTGTGTACACATTGGACATAAATTGCATGGGATTATAACAAATACTGGTTTTCTGCAATTAGAGCAATACTTGCCGCTAATTGCAGAAACCGTATCTGTTAAATGTTGACGGACGGCAAACATTTTGTCTGCGTCCATATACGCCACTCCAATCATGCATTCAGCACAAGCTGTGTATGTGCCTGTACCATATGTCTGCTCGGTTTTATAATAACAATAAATGGCACAATGTTTTGTTTGTGCGTTTAACGCTTGCAGTTGTGAGAGTTGTATAACTTTCTCCATACATTCTTCAAAATCGTCGCTACAGTCACTTAAATATTGGCTGTCTTCCGAAAGTATGCTCTCGCGATCCTCTTCTTCAAAATTGATATCTGCTAAGTCTTCTTCGAAAATATCTCCCATTTCCATAACGTTTTCAATGTCCATTTCCTGGTGGATAATATCTGCCGCGTTTCTTAGTCGATTGTCTTCATCATTATTTACAATTTCTTCATTATTCACATCTTCATTATTTACAATATTTACACCCATATTTACATTATCATCCCTATTTACATTATCACCCATTTTTTCTTCGTCGTCGTCTGCAATGTCTATGACTTCGATAACATCTTTTTCAACGTCAATAATTTCGATGTAATCAGCGATATCGATAATTACGATATCTTCCACTTGTTCGAAATTTTCCATTTTGTGGAAAATAATTATTTGTTCTTAAATCGCACTTGTAAATTTAAGGCACACTACTTCTTTCTTGTAAACTTACTCAAACACAGACTTGAAAACATCTAAGGGATGCACGAAAAATTTCGCCTATATATACTTATGCTATTTGTAAGTCGCATGATCTTTGAAAAGAATTTCAGAAAAAGGGAAAGCTAAGATTTAACATGTTGCTACAAGTTCAATTGTACCAAAGAAATTTAAGTATTAAACGTAGACTACAG
Source organism: Monomorium pharaonis (assembly GCF_013373865.1). Taxonomy (NCBI): domain Eukaryota; kingdom Metazoa; phylum Arthropoda; class Insecta; order Hymenoptera; family Formicidae; genus Monomorium; species Monomorium pharaonis. Next base: position 9,221,788 of record NC_050475.1, on the reverse strand, counting down.
TATCCAAATGTTATATTTTTATTTTTTAATGTAATATTTTTTAATATTTTAAAGTTTATAAAATCTGGCAGCCTAATATCGGCGCTCGCTAGCAGCCAAGATAACGGCGCTGCTTATACAAATAATGTAGTGGGGAGTGAGGCTCGATTGCGCGCATAAACGGTCGGACACAGTTTCATAGTGGGGAAGAGAGAAAGAGAGCAAACCGTAACTGGGGTGGAATATATGTCATATAATTTTTATTATTTAATTATTTATAATTTAAATTAGAGTACATATAAATATATGTAATCTAACTCAAATTGTAAATAATCAAATAAAAATTAAACAAAATATATGAAATAATAATAGTCTCTTTACCTGAACGGCGGCGGCGGCGGCGGCGGCGGCGGCGGCGGCGACCCCTGAGCACAAAGGACTTTCGAAAACATGTTGAAACAAGTTTCTCATTTGTTAGAAAAAATAATAAACAAAAGATTTTTGAAATTTATGACAGGGTAATATGTTATAGAGAAATAATAAAGAAAAGGAAGTTTGAAATTTATGACAGGGTCATTTGTTATAGAGAAATAATAAACAACAGAAAAAAAAAGTTCAAAATTTATGACAGGGTAATTTGTTAAAAAAAAAATAAACAAAAGAAATTTATAATAGGGTCAATTGTTATAAGAAAACAATAAACAAAAGAAAATTTATGACAGGGTCATTTGTTACAGAGAAACAATAAACAAAAAACATTTATGACAAGGTCATTTGTTACACAGAAACAATAAGAACAAAAGATTTTGAAATTTATGACAGAGTCAATTGTTATAAAAACAATAAGAACAAAAGAAAAAAGAAATTTATGACAGGGTCAATTGTTATACAGAACAATAAAAACAAAAGAATTTTTGAAATTTACGTGACAGGTAATTATCTCCCCCCTTCCCCCCATTCTATTGTTTGGGTTAGAACCGGCCTAGTACAACTACTAACGACACGTAGCCGACAAGATACTCGCCGCAAAAGCGCGAAAACAAATAACCGCGAAAGATTCGGTTTTGAGCAAAAAAAGTTGCTGCTGCAGCTGTCTAGGTAACCGTGAAAGCTAAAACGAAGATCGTATAAGTATGAAAACAAAAAAAAGACGACGAAAAAGAAACAAGTACTTCCTACAACCAATCGAGGTGGCATATTACCAATTCTATCAATATTGGGCGCACTCGGATTCTTGATCGACGAAGCTGCTGGCGCAACATCAACTCAAGGAGCTGCAATGTCAATCGCGCGATGGAAGGTTGCGGGATGTATCTTGGTCCATACACAGATGGAAAGGGACTGTATTTCGCTCCATACAAAAATAAGAAAGGTGTAACAGCAAAAAGGAAAAAAAAACACCGAAAAGGTGTTAAAAATGCCCGTCGGTGCAATGACGAATGTACAACTGCATCAACTGGCTATTCGTATGCGTATTTCGTACTTTAGAGGTGTTTTCATGCGTAACGCATTACCGATAAGCGATGCACGAGAGCAGTATCGTAAACATAGACGATGCAGCGGGCCCCGATACTCACTGGATACACAAAGAGCGTACACAAAGAGAGACAATGACGTGATGTATTTTGATAATTTCGGCCATCTTCGACCACCTAAAGAACTCGTGCGATATTTTGGAGACGGCGTGACAAAAATAGAGTACAATTAAATGTCCTATCAAACTTACGATCAGAGCATCTGCGGACAACTGTCTCTACTGTTTCTCCGAACAATTGATGCATGTGAATTTAAAGCCTGACAGCGTGCTATTTGACTCAGTATTGGACGGTTTTTCAATGAGGTCGCTGATACTTACGCTAACCGGGAAGAGCAGTGCTCTTGCTACAACATACTTTTCAGCCATAGATTTGAGCGATGGCGGTTACGAACTCGGCCTAATAAACTTTGAGACTTATAATACGATTTCGAACGTAAATGCTTCAAATAATACATTTTACTTTGACGAAGACGATGTGAAAATTAAGATTCCCAAGGTGTTCCGTTGGAACACAGCCAACCCCAATAATATTGAGCGAGCGCTGACTCGCTCGGGATTTTTCGATCGGCAATCATTCGCGGGCGAGTTCCCTCTTCGCAGCACACCCGATTTTCTCGAGCGTCACCGGCGGCGCTGCTGCGGGGAGACGGGGGCTTGTGGACCGGCCGGCCACGAGCTCTCACTCTCTTCCGGGCAACCGATAGATTCAGTCTTCTTAGATTCAGTGCTTATCATGCTCAGTGATACGATCAAATCCATTTCGAGAAAACGTGCTAGTGCAGACTTTGGCTACGTAGCCGCGCTTACATATTTCACGCGAGATTCGGATTCTTTTAGACTATCCACGCGCGGCCGCGCTTATAGCCGGCCCGCGAGGAGGCCGAGCCTCCCCTTTGCGTCGCGATCTCTAAGATCCGATTCACGGGAACCGCACTTCCCGCCATTGCGTCGCGATCTCTGTGATCCGACTTGTTGGGATCTGCGTATCCCATTCGCACAGCGACTTTCAGATTCGATATCGTTTAATTTAATCATACGACGCTCGCACCTCAAACTCGCGTTCTTTAGTCTTCTTTTATATATATATATATCGAACTCACAAGGGAACGGACAGAACTGTCCCTCACCGATTTTAATGAGCTTCGGATATGTTGTAGAACATAAGAAAATATTAGACCCATATTTTTGGTTATCTGCGTATCTCGACGTTTAGGGGTTGAAACCACCCCTCGAAAATAACGCATTTTTTTGTTTTTTGCGAATATCTTTGAAAATATAAGGTTTATAAAAAAATGTTCTATACGAAAGTTTTATGGCATTTTACAACAGTATATTTATATTTTTTAAAAATTTCAAATTTTTTAATTTATCCCGAATTATGATTGCAAGTAACGCTGGCTGGGATCCGTGGAATCCTACGAACGGATACTTTAATTTTTGCGTACCGCTCAACATGCTACTGGGATTTTGTGAAGATTACAAACGCGTGGTGATTAACCCTCGTCACGAGTTGATCCTGATACGCGCGCGCAACAACAATTATCTAATTGGCGATCCGGCGCGGGAGCCGGATATTGAATTATTCAAAGTATAGTAACGAATGCCGCACGTGCTGCTGAACAAGATAAATGAACTATCGATACTGCGTGCTCTGGAAAGTGGGCAATACCTCAGCATGGCTTTTCGCTCGTGGGATCTGTACGAGTTTCCGCTATTGCAGCGCACGACTAAACATTCGTGGGCCATTAAGACTGCTACTCAGCTCAAGAAGCCGGGGTACGTCGTCTTCGCTCTGCAGGCTGGTCGGAAGAACATCATGCTCGAAGATACGAGCCGATTTGATCATTGCAAACTGACGAACGTAAAACTGTATCTAAACTCGCAATGTTATCCGTACGGCCGCGGCGATATGAATCTGGATTTTGATAAAAACAGATCGTCGATTCTCTACGACACATACGTACGTTTCTGTAAAACTTATTATGGATACGATTTTTTCAAGCCGAATCAAACTGTCGCGAATTTTCGGCAAAAAAGTCCGTTTGTGATTATCGATTGCTCTCGACAAAATAAATCGGTCAAGAGCGCAACCGTGGACGTGCGCATAGAATTCGAGTGTAAAGAGAACGTGCCCGCGAGTATCACCGCGTACTGCCTCATCATACACGATCATGTGGTGTATGTACAATCGCGATCAGTACAATCCATTGACCAATGTTGTGCGCAATATTACTTAAGTCGCGACGGCACACTTTTAAGACTATATAAAAATTTACATACTGAAGTTGACCGCAGTCGGCTCAATAATAACAGTCATGTCTGTACCAATGTTTGTTAACCTACAAGGTTTCTTCGTTGGAAGAAGTTTTGTCGTGAAAGAATTTGCTTCTCTTAAAGATGGATTCGAACTCTCTCACTATATTTTTGTACGCTCCAATGGTATAATTTGACCAAAACGGCGAGAAATCAGGCGATGTGGTTGATTCAGAATCATCACAGAATACCTTGAGAGGCTGGAATGATCCCATACTACATGGCTAAAAGTTTAATTACAAAAGCGGTGACAATTATAACGACTACGATGACCGATAATAATGAAATTGTCGTGTACGTCAAGAGACATGAGAAGCAAGGATGGCTGCGAGATTTGCTCTTGGACGAGGCGAGACAGAAGATCTATGTCGAAAATATCGAAGCGCATTACAAAGATATTGAATCTCTAAACAAGTTGGATGTTACACATATCCTACGTTATCAGAATAATGTAAACAATTGTGCTTTATAAAATATATTCAAATTATTTAATTGGTGGTCTAACAATAAAAAATTAATATATATGTATACGTTGTCTATTATTTCTTCCTTTTATCCGCTCATATTTCTTTTTTCCTGATCTTTTTATTTACAAACATAATTTTATTTAACTTGAAACGATAAGTAGGAAAATATAATTCTAAAAATAATGCAATTCTTCTTCTTTTTACAAATTTATTTACTATATAAAGCATCATATACAATATTATCCAGAACGTAAGCAATTAGCTCGCACTCTACGAGACAAATTTTATCATAATTTTCACGCAATAATTTTATAGCATCGTTTTTATTAGTGATATGATTTTGACGCAAAATAGTGATAAACTGCTTATATTTATCACTCGCGTTGTACGTATTTTGATGCATTTGATGACATAAATAGTCGACACAATCTTCAAGTTCGAATAGAAACAGTAAGATTGACGGTTTTATGTACATATAATTATCGCGCAACATCAACTTTACAATATCTTCGTCGCGTATTTTCACAAGTTTTATAACCAGATCGCGGACCAAAACTCTTGAAGACACAGCTGTTTGCACAAATCGCTTAATATCCGTACGTTGCTCCATAAACGTTTTCCATGTTGCGTGTGGCGAAATTATCTGGTTGCCTTTGTTGTCGCCAAGCAATATTTCCACATAGGATATAGGTCCCACACTGAATTCAATATCCAAATACTTGTATGCCGTAGGAGTCAAAACATGTCTCCTTCCTAGGATACGAGGAGTAGAGCGCGGCTGCGTTAATGTTTTGTGAAAAGAATATAGCGAGCTGTAGAAAAATAGAAAATAAATTTTTTTAATTATAAATACTTACGGTTAATCGCACGCTTCGTTTTGTTGGATCGAAACGTAATAGTTTATCTTGTACGTTTTTTCAAGAAATTTTGAAATCTGTTTTCAATTAATCAATTGAGCGGTAACGTTGTCGGGGAGCTTCGTTGTCCGTTTTGCAACAAACGACTGATGCGGTGGCGTTGTTAAAACTTTTTTATATTATATGTCCTTCCACATGTTTCAATAGTAATGGGGCATAAAGGGATTGTTGTACCTTGCCGTGCAACAAAATGATTTCTTGCCATACCTTGCGGTGCGACAGAAAATCTTTATGGATTCGTTGCTGCCCAAGAAGTAGGAACTCGCGGAAGGCGGCTTTTGTTGGCAGGGTCCATAAATCACTGACTCACTGATTTTATGATAATTTAATAAAAGATTTATTCTTCTTGCGATACACCATAGTTGCGGTTGACGAAGGTGCCGCGTCGTGTTGCACAGAGTTGATTAGATACGGCGCGTGACTCGAAGATAGCGCGTCGTATCTTTGCTCGCTCGAGGTCTTGCTGCGGCTAAGTCCTGAACTCTTTCGTATTCTAATCGTGCGGGCCGTACGTATCGGCTTGATTATCTAATGTCAGATCCTGGTCATCAATCAGCGGCTCGCTGTTCGACAGCGGCTTATATAATGCCGCGGGTTTGGTATAATAGTGGGACAACGGGCCCTTTGCATGACCATATATGGTCATTCCTGCGCGCGGGAAATATTCGCGAGTTTAGCAACAATTGCCAAAACGCAAATATGCATTTCCGGTGGCATGATTGTTGCTAAGCTGGGCTTTGCTAAATTCCTTAAGGTGGCTGGTGCGTTGACCGACCGGCAGCACTCGAGGCATACGTCACTTGACACCTCGTGATAGCGAGTCTTCTTCGGCAAGTTATATGATATCTTTTCTTAGTTCAATTTTAATATTCTATATTCTATATTCTATCATATTATTTTATTGGTTGCGAGTGCTTCGCTCACAACAGGATAAAGCACCTACCATATATTCATGCTATTTACAAATAGTCTCGTAATTTTAAAAAGAATGCGTCAGCAATTATGACAGATTTATTTACGAGCGGCATTAGCTTTGGCGCCGATTTAAAACGTGGAGACATAAAAGTATGCCATATAATTTCCGACAAAATTTGACTAACATGTCGTAACACGTTTCGCAATGCTTCTCATTGGTTAAAAATGTTTTAAAAAATTCTGGCGTCGATCGATGCCGCTTCCTTATAAAAATCTCACATCGACATTTGTTAAGGGTCTTTTCCTAATGAGACACCTTGGACAAGTATCTAGGGCAAGGTTTTATTGCCTTCCCTCCTCAACGGACCCTGATGCGGTTCGGTTCTTCCGCCGCTTCCGCGTTACATCATCCTTTCCACGCTGCCAAATACCCCCCGCGTCCCGCACGCCGCTCGGAGCTCCCTGGATTGACACCGGCTCCCTATACCTACTCTCCATGTATTGTAGACCACGCTTAATGGTTTACGAAACAATTGAAAGAATTTGCACATAACGTTAAGACTCGTTTATTTGCTAATGTCCTCATGAACGCGTTGTCAAAGGAACAGTGGTAGTAGCGCGACGCATTGTCATATCTGTGATAAGCCGTGCGCATAAGATGATACGCGAGTGCGCGATCATTGTCACATAACCAGTAGATATCGAATCCCGCGCATTCAAATTGTAATCTAAATTACAGAAATTCATATTACATTCCAGTAGTTTTCCACAATTTATCAGGCTACGATTTACATTTTATAATAAAAGAAATAGCAACCGCGTTCTATTCGAAGATGGCGTCAATCTGCTACCAATAACAAAAGAAAAGTACATTTCTTTTACCAAAATTGTTGAAAATACCACCAAAAAAGGCTCGCGAAAATACATGCAGTTACGATTTATAGATTTATACAGATTCCTTAATATCAGTCTCGATAAATTAGCTTCATATCTTAATAATGACAAATTAAAAATTGTACAGTCTGAATTTGCAAACCTATCTGATGAAGAATTTAATTTATTAACTCGAAAGGGTGTACGAGTACGTGGATTGGACAAGCTGCAGGACATGTGTTTATTGCCGCGCGAATTATTTTTCAGTTCCTTGACCGGTGACACGGTATTCGAGAGCGATTACGCGCACGCCGAGAGTGTCTGGAAGCGATTCTTCATCCAAACCTTAGGCGAATACGGCGATTTATATTTAAAAACAGATGTTTTATTATTAGCAGATATTTTTGAAAACTTTGAAAATTTTCGCAACACGTGTATCAAAAGTTACAGTTTCGATCACCCACATTATTACACATTACCGGGTTTCACGTGAGACATGCTGAAACATATGCGTGTCAAGTTTGAGCTACTCACGGATATCAATATGGTATTGCTTATAGAACGCAGTATACGCGGTGATCTCAGTCAATATTCAGGCAGATATGCGCGAGCCAATAACAAATACATGCAGTCGTACGACTTATCGAAACCGTCGTTGTCCTTGATGTACTTTGACGTCAATAATTTGTATAGATGGCTAATGCGTCAACCTTTGCTTTACGCTAATTTTCAATAGATCGAAGATGTTTTAAATTTTGACGTGAATATGATCGCTACGGGTTCGCCTACGGATTAAATTCTCGAAGTCGATCTCGAATATCCACAACATTTTCATGACGCCGATCCTTCTGCACAAAGCACGACAAACCGCCCGGTACGCGGGAAGAGAAACTGCTTGCAATTGTTTACGATAAGAAATGTTACATTATCCATTAACGTAACCTGCAGCAGTGCATGCGTCACGGTCTTCGCGTAACACAAATACACCGTATATTACAATTTGCTCAATCTGCATGGTTCCGCGAGCACATAGAATTAAACACACGATTTCGAATTTCTTGCAAAAAACGACTTTGAAAAAAATTTATACAAACTCATGAACAACGCTGTATTTGATAAAACAATGGAAGATGTACGCAATCACGTTGACGTAAAACTTTTAACGAAATGGAACGGACGGTATGGTATGGAGACAATAATCGCAAGACCGAATTTTCACAGTAGAAGCGTATTTCAGAAGCGCATTTCAGAAAACTTAATCGCCATCGAACTGCGTAATCTCGAGATAAAATTCAACAAGCCGATCTAGGATATACTCGACATTTCAAAAATCTGTTTGTATGAATTTCACCACAAGTACATGCTACTGCTGTATTGCGACAAATGTAAAGTAATGTATATTGACACGGACAGTCTCGTATACCACATCAAGTGCGAGAATATTTATTAGAATATGAAACGCAATATTGCAAGATTTAACGCAAGCGATTATTTAATCGGCAATACGTACGGTATGCCTCTCGAAAAAAAAGAGTGCCGGGTCTAATGAAGGATGAGGACAACGATGTGATAATGACCGAGTTTGTTGGACTCGGGGCGAAAATGTATGCGATGAGGGTGGACGGGAAGGATACCAAAAAGGCTAAAGGTGTCAAGAACAGCGTCGTCACACGAACTATAACGTTTGATGATTCCACGCGCTGTCTCCGCGAAGAGATCGAACTGACATGTCGCCAATCGTGCATAAGATCCAACTTGTACGAAGTATACACAGTATCCGAAAGGAAAATCGTCCTGCGTCCGTACGACAACAAACGATATCTCGTACCTTTGTAATATATTTATTATTAAACATGTATTTCGTATTTGTATATATTTTATATGTATTTATTTATTTTACATTTTACGTTCCATGTATTTTATAGTTTGCTTTTTATGTATTTTACATTTTTGTATTGTATATACATATATTATACATTTTACACATATTTTGTATTTTATATTTCTGCGTTTCATGTATTTCACGTGTATTTTATATATCTAAAACTCATACGAAATAAGATTTTTACATGTATTATATTATGTATTAAGGATGACGGAGGGATAATAAGAATACATTTTATTATATCTTGAAAATTTATTTGCATATTTTGTACATTGTACTTTCATATGTTTATCATAAATAAACTTTTTTTTCTGTATGAATCAAATGACATTGTCTTTGTGTATCCATAAATTGTGCGATCTATCGAATCCCAATCACTTTATTGTTGACGTAGATCTCATCACCGATAATCCGTGATAATCCTCGAGTAAATAGGTTACGGGATTGATATGCTGCACTTTAATGATCTTAAGCATCTCAGTCGAATTTAGTATATAACCCTTCTCAAAGACAGTTTTACTTGCTTACGCGTACAGCGTCACCCACTTTAAATTTCGCCGGACCAGCGATCTTTATAACGTTGTATACTGTAGCCAAGAGTCTTTTAGCTGCCGCGGGCGTTACATCAACAGGTCGCATGTCAATCGTTCGATGCTTTCGAGTATTGTAATTCGACATAAGACGTGATAACAAGTCGACCCATTTGTAATTGCCGTTGAACGTAAATTGTTTCCACATATCGTTTTTCAGCGTGCGGTTAAACCGCTCAACGACCGACGCTTTTATTATGGAGTATGTAGAATAATCATTGGTATTATATTCTTTCAAGAATTTTTACACGTTTGTGTATCCTTGAATTATAACACGCTTTCGTGGAAAATATCTTTTTGCTGGAGCATGCAGTTCCTCGACGAGTCGCAGTCTCTCAGAACTAACGTGTCTATTGAATTTCGATGATTTCATGTTTCGTAAACTATCGATCAAGTAATAACGCGCGCAATGAAATTACACTTTTTATTTCATTCATTCACATTCTCTTCACGTTTGTTTCACGTTCTTTTACATTCTTTAGTGTACTTTCACGTTCGTTTCACGTTAATTTATAATAAGACCTGCTTTGCGAAGTTCCTCAATGATTGACAGCATCTCGTTGTCATGTGCATTGTGATCAGTTTGACGCGAAGCTTCAAGCAAACGTAAGCGATCTACTAGCTCGTTGGAATCATCCCAGTGCACGTAATTGATCGTGTTATTATTTAATGTCACAACGTTAGGTAATCCTTTTCCAATCGTAAATTTATCATTTAATAACGGTGCAATTATACATTTATACTTGTATCTCATGTTGCTCAATAACCGATCGTGTGCAACGTGATTGCGTCTATGCGTATTTGTATTCAACAATGTTTTTTACTTTCGTTTATCGTTCTCCGTGTAGGGGGAATCATCGGGATATCTCTTAAAGATTAGCTTGTAAAGACCAAGTATGCCAACGTATCGCATGCCGTCGACAATTATATTATCTTCACTGTCCACCTCAAACTTTTTACTACCAAGCATCATTCTTTTCGTGCTCAGATAAACATCGTAAACCATATCTATAATTTTCTCTTTTTTACCACGACCGCTGAGAAAATCTCCGATGCACTCTTGACCTAGCGGACCAAAGTGCTGCGACAACGCTTTTCGATCCTCCGGTGTTTGCAAACGATTCCGAACGATTGCTGCAAACGAATCGTCCGCGTTTCGAAAACATCTTCATTCTCGAGCCACTTGGGTATTTACTTCGGTTGTACAAATACCGTACGCGGCGTGGACGCTGTCGCTGGTGAATCCATCGCTGGCAAATCCATTGCATCGTTTGACGTATGCTCCTGTACCGATAGTAAATCTACCGCACCGTCTGACATATACCGCACCAGTTTGTACGATTCGTTTAAGGCGTGATCCATCAAAGTGTTTTTTCGTTTCCTCTTTATCTTATTCTTCTGGGCAAACGACGTTTCAACGTCACCGTCATGAGGCTTCTCTTTTATTGCGTGTGTACTGAAATTGTCAGCAGTCTTTTGCAGCGGTTCAATGAGAGGTTGAAAGTGTATCTTGCTCGCGATATCCTCTTCAATCCTACTGGTCTTCAAGGCGCGATGTTTTCTTTGATTCACTCAACCTTCCTTGCGATTTTTCTACGCTCGCGTATATTTTTGTTTTCAGCCATGTTGACGTTTGTCTAACGTTGACGTATCGATAACGACTAACCGTTCCGTGACATCGCAAATTCGTTAAAACCTCTTCTATGTTGCCCGTTAGCAAGCTCACTGTCCTTGTTTATCACTAGAAATCCATAATCACGCTGCTAATAATCGCGGCACAATGCACAAAAATCATCGCACGTCATATCGGTATTCACGTGATCATTGTACACATGCTTCAGGTTGGTATTATCCTGCTTAAACAGGATCAGTAGGTTCACGTTGTCGCGTATAAGATGTTTAGGTATTCTAGCGTATGTCTGAGAGAGATAAAAGCAGTCGACATTCGAGTGTCTGCCCGAAACGAAAAGTATTCTCTTATTGTATCTTGCTTGTCGCACGTTACATTATCAAAGACGAAGATTCAGTTTAGACGCGCCTCGCTCGGCGGAATGACGTCACTGTTATTAGAGAATGTAAAGTAACCGATTACATCGAGCGATGTTAACAAAATCTCCAAATATCGATATTTCGGCTGCTGTAACGATTTCAAGTACACGTACACGTTCTCGAAACGTATGCCGTGCGTACTTTTCAACAAACTTATGAGAACGTTAGTTTTACCACAATTTGAAGGTCCGCAAATAATCGCGCGTATAGTACTCAGTAGCATTTCACCATGTTTACGCTTCTCACCGCTACTCCTTTCAGTTACAACTTGTCGTCGTAATTTGTAACGCGTATCGCCAACAGTTGTCGCACGAACCTCATTTTCTAATAAATAAAAGGGTAGGATTGAACGCCTATTTATATGCGTGCAAAACCGCGAATCGTTTAGTAGCATAGATATTCTTGCTGTTATTACATCCTTCTGATAGTCTTGCTTTAAGCGCAGATTAGTTACAATTTATATCAAAATCTGTACTACTGCAAATGTATGATAACTATCTTGATCACGTGTGGGATAAGCTTCCAAAACATATAAAAGCAAATTCAGAGATTCAAAGCTATCGTCGCAAAGCTATCGTAACAAGCATTACAATCAACCATGGCAGAGGACGCACATCAACGGTCCCGCACCGTTGATAAAGAATTGTAGCGAATGCCATCGGGTATGGTTTCTTAAATCACTTGAAAAACGCGCTTCCTTTCGAGCTTCATATCAGTTTTGCAGCCCGGGAACACACTTGGAGAAGCGATTAGACAGAGGCGATCAGGATATAAATCCATTGGACTCAGCATGCCACGAACACGACAGTGCTTATTCTCAAAGCAACAATCTCGCTAAACGACACGCGACGGATAAGGCACTAGCTACGAAAGTGCTAAAACGAATAATCGCAAATGATTCAGCTCTGAAAGAGAAAGCTGCTGCTGTAGCCGTTTGAGCAGCTATGAAAGCTAAAACAAAGGTTGGCATGGGCATGAAGAAAACGTTGATAAAGAAACAGACAACGAAAAAGAAACGAGTACTTCCAACAGCGAAACGAAGCGGCATGTTACCGATTCTACCGATAATGGGCACACTCGGATCCATGATCGGTGGAGCAGCTAGCGTGACGAAAACGGTGAATGATAGTAATGTCGCGCGATGTCAGTTCGAAGAGCTACAACGTCATAATCGCACGATGGAAGGTCGTGGGGTGCATCTTGGTCCGTACACAGGCGGAAAGGGGCTGTACCTCGCTTCATACAAATACAGAAAAGGTGTAACAGCGAAAGGGAAAAGAAAACGTCGAAAAGACGTTAAAAATGCCTGCGAGTGCAACGACGAATGTGCAACTGCAGCAATTGGCTATTCATATGCGTATGCCACACTTTAAAAATGTTTTCATGCGTAACGCATTACCGATAAGCGGTCCGTGCAGAAACGAGAGCGGTATTTTAAACTTGGATGATGTGACTGACCCCGGTACTCATTGGGTAGCATACGCAAAGAGAGACAATCACGTGATATATTTTGATAGTTTTGGTAATCTTCGACCGCCTAAAGAACTTGCACGATATTTTGGAGACGGTGTAACAAAGATAGAGTACAATTGAACGTCCTCTCAAACCTACGATCAAAGCATTTATGAACAACTACAGTTTCTTCGAACTGTCGATGCGTGTGAATTTAAAGCTCGACAGCACGTTAATTAACTCAGTATTCGTTGGACGGTTTTCCAATCATGTCGCTGATACTTACGCTAATCGGGAGGTGCAGCGTCCTCATTACAACATACTTTCCAATCATTGATTTCAGCAATGACGATTATGAGCTCGGTCTAATAAACTTTGAGACTTACAACACGATCCCAAATGTAAATGCTTCGAATAATAAGTTTTACTTTGATGAAGACGACATGGAAATTACGATTCCCGAAGGATCGTACAAACTGCATGTCATAAACGAGTTTTTGAAACACACAATTCTGAAACGTCTGGAATATGCGGTTAACGATGGTGATGATGATGAAAAACATGACAATGGTAGCGTCACACTCATATCGCGTGGTAACATCGCGCTTGAAAACAACGGTGACGATAAAGACAACGATGACAATGATTTCCCCACAATACTTCGCGCGAATAAAAATACAATGAGGAGCGAGATAAAATGCGCCTACAAAATAAATTTTAGCAAGCCCAACAATATTAGATCGTTGCTGGGATTTTCTTCAAATCATATATTAGGGTCGCGAAAATGGTACAAATCAGATTTGTTGATTAACATTATCAACGTAAACATTATCCGCATAGAATGTAATATGATCTCGAGCGCATACAGTAACGACAAGATCGTGCATACAATACACGAATTTTCTCCGAACGTGGCACCAGGATATAAGATCTCGTAAACACCGATCATTTATCAGCCGATCACCGCACAGAGCATTTCGGATTTGACGATACGCGTCATCGATCAGCATGGATTGCTTAATTTTCAAGGAGAAGAAATCACCATTAGATTGCACGTACGACGACTACGACGATAACGACGAACGCTGTGTAGGCGTGAGATGCTCGTGTTGAACGGGCACGTAACGCAACATTTATGAAACCAACATTTAGTAGTAAATTTCAATCACCAAGAAAAGAAGGTTGCACCGAGAAAAAGAAGCTTACCCTGTTGAACCTTGCATTTCTACAATCTTTGGGATTCGCGGTACGACAATGACAGACATCTTAAACATCGAGAATATTGATAACCTCTATTTCACTGGCCGTTTTGAAAAAAACTGATTCGTTCTTAAATTACTTAACTTTAAATAATACGTTAAACACACAAGCCTTCGGGCAAGCTGACTTGAAAACTGACTTGAAAACGTCTAAGGGATGTTCCAAGAGTCTCACCTATATACACTTATGCTATTTGTAAAGTCACGTGATTTTTGAAAAGAATTTTAGAAGAAGGGAAAAAGTCCTACTGAGCTTTAACATATTACGACACGTTCAGTTGTATCAAAGAAATTTTCAGGGATAATATTAAACACAGACTACAATATCCGAATGTTATATTTTTATGTTTATAAAATCTAGCAGTCTGATATCAGTGCTCGCTGGCAGCCGAGATAACGACGCTGCTTATACGATTAGTATAGCGGGAGAGAAAGAGAGAGCAAACTATATCTTGGGTGGAATATACAAAATAAAATTTTTATTATTTAATTATTTATAATTTAAATTAAAATATATATAAATGTATAATCTAACTTAAATTATAAATAATCAAATAAAAATTACATTATATATATAAAATAATAATAAAGTTTCTATATCTATGTATCTGAACGGCGCGCGGCAGTGAATCTCGAACACAAAGGACTTTTAAAAACATGTTGAGACAAATATCTTAATTGTACAAAAAACAATAAACAAAGAAAATTTTGAAGTTTTCTGAGTTGTAAAATTACGAGGTAAGTATTCACTAGGATGTTCGAGACGGGAGTTTTCTTTTCAGTATCTAGGCCAGGTTCGAGAAATCACCAACGGATTTAATCAGTAATAAAGGTAAGTATATTTGATTATGCAAGAGGTCGTTTGAGCGATTATCACAGGATTGGCACGAGAGGTAAGTCTAACACAAGTTTCTATTTCAGGCTTCAGACTCCGACTTTGAAATTTATAATAGGTTCAATTGTTATAAAGAACAAATAACAAAAAAATAATAACAAAAGAAATAACAATAAAAATTTTTTGAAATTTTTGACAGGGTCAATTGTTACAAAAAACAAATCCCAAAAGAAATTTTGGTAATTATTCAGTTTAGGGGCAGCCGCTTCGATGATCTTGACCTTGATATATGTTATCAAGGTCACCCTCCTAAGTGACTTTCGAAAGATTTTAGCCGTCGCTCGTGATTCATTAAAAAGTTATTAACAAAAAAAGTTTCATAAATAGGACACATAATTATTCAGTATGGGAGTTCCATAAATGTTCCATAGAGCTATGGAAGTTTAATGGATCCTTAATGGACGTCTGTCTAACTTTTACCATGAAAGTAAATGTTCCTCCATAGAGCTATGGAAGTTTAATGGATCCCTAATGGATGTCTATCTAACTTCCACCATGGAGGTAAACCTCCAATGGAGCCATGGAAGTTTACTGAATCCCTAATGGACGTCTATCTAACTTCCGCCATGGAGATAAACGTCCCATGGATCTATGGAGGTTTAATGGACGTCCAATGGACATCCACTGGATGCCAATTTCTATGTGGGTCAGTACCAGTAGTACCAATAATAGTAGTACTAATAATGCTATTACTGAAAATATGGAAGATAAGCTAAACTTGATGCCTATATTTTCATTTGCCTATGTCCGGCTAAGTAATTCGCGCCGTCCGTCACCAACATACATAGCGTTGTGCTGCGGGCCGCGTTGCCATGGTAGCCAGGCGCTGACATGTTCACGCGCTCTCGCTGCCGGGCCCAGGGTCCCAGGTAGCAAGGTGACGTTAATACGACGTCAATAATTCGTCATTTAAGGTCGCAGACGTCATGTTACCAAATTAAGACGTAATAGTAACGTCATTTTTTGACCTATTAATTACGTCAATCATTTATCCATCCTACAACATATTTCCGACGTCATATTCTTGACTAATTAATAATATCAGTTAATTGATCATTTTACGACGTATTAATAAGGTTTTATTAGTGACTAATTACTGACGTTAACTATAATTCTTTGCAATAATTGACGATTTGACCTCAAATGACGAATTATTGAGGTCTAGTGGACGACACCTTGCTACCTATAACTATTAATCATTATTTAAAGATTGGTTAATAAACAACATTATTAAAATTAATACAATATTTTATATAATTAATACTATCAATATTTTAGAATCATCCCAGACAGCACATAATATTTATGATAAATATTTATTAATATTTATTAATATTTATTTTTTCAAAATATTATATAAATATTTTACACATATTTTATATACACGAAGAAAAAAATCTTTATTCAACATATTATTAAAATATAGACTAAATATTTTATATAATATTTATGGTAAATAAAAGATAAAGATTTGTAGTATAAGATAAGTAATATTTTGTAAATATTTATAAATATTTCATAAATATTTTTATAATATTTATGATAAATCTTTATGATTTGTCAAATCTAAGACCACAAATATTTATAAAATATTTATAATATTTATTTAAATATTTTATAAATATTTATCCAAATATGTTTCTCGCATCTATTGAACTGATCTACAACAAATATGTATTCATGAGCATCAAGTGTTCATGGATCATCACAAAATGCTAGGTAGCGTACGATCTTCGAAGTCAAGCAACGTCGACGGCGGTTCAGAGTTGGATGGGTGACCGCGGAAGTTAGGCAATCCCAAATGTGACTTTAGTGTGGTGGGTCACGATGCTTGTTGAGAAACAACGTAAATTTTTTTTTACATTATAATTATGTTATTTCGATATTTTCATAATGCAAATACTGCATATATAGGACATGCACCCGAAATATTTTCTAAAACATCAAAATAACGACTTTTACTATCTGGGATAGTTATAAAAATGACGTTAAAATGTCGTCTTTATTAGATGTAATCTAAAAACCTATATTTTGTCATAAAAATAACAATAAAATACCGTCAAATGTACGCTACTAGCTTCTTGAAAATGACGTCAATAATATGAAAATAATGACGTATTTTTGACGTCAATATATGACGTCGTTAAGATGAGACAAATGTACGTCAGCTTTACGACATTTAGACGTCATTTTATCTCAACATTATGACTGGTTCGTCATAAAATGACCAAAAAATGCCGTCAATTAGACATCTTACTACTTGGGATATCACGCGCCGCGAGCATGCTGTCCGCCCTGGCGGCGCGCATGCATTAATCAAAAGCATTAATTACCAGCGAACCGTTGTAGACATTATAAAGATTTCCAAAAGGGAGTGATCCTCCCCTTAGCCGGTCCTCTTCTGAGACGTCTAAACACTGGATTGTTGGTAACAATCGCGTAATTTGATTAATTAGTTTAATTCGCTAATGACTCGTTAGAAAGGGGGCAGGCCTCTGCTCTCGCGAGCGCCGGTGCATCTGGAATCGCGCGGGACCACTTGGCGCGGGGCAGAGCGGTCGAGCACCTCTAATTAATTAACAAATGGCTTTCGGGCACGAGGAGGAGCACGCGGCACCTCCGTGGTTGCAAAATCTCATGTCTAGAAGTCCGTTATGAAAAACGCGAATCAGGAATGCGGCTGATTAAAAAGAGCGGGCGATAATTGCACGCCGCGCGAGTGGAAAATATGGACGCGGGGATAAAATCACATTTGACAAAGGTAGAATCGAACGCAATAGTTTTTTAATTAATTATCAAATTAATTTACAGGCGTCAAATGATTTATGACCCGCTGTTCATAGCCCTTCACCCCCGATCATCCTCACTTTTGCGTATTATCTCTCGATTTCTAGAGAATAGATCATGTGAGTCGCTGAGATAAATTTACATTTTCGGACTTAGTTTATTTTTGAGAGAAATAAATTCGCACTTTAGACTTAGGTTATTTCGAAGTGATTTCACATTTCGAACTTAGCCGTTTGAGTGAAAATAAATTCGCGCTTTAGACTTAGATTATTTCTGAGTGATTTTAAATTCTCGTTTTCGGACTTAGTTCCTTTTGAATCTAATCTGTGTGAATCGAGGTGGCAATTCCCGCACCTAATCATTTTATTTTTTTTTCTGTTTAAATTAGATTTAGTTGCGAGCGAGCGCGATATTCTTTTTTGTAAAGGTGCTAGTTCGGGAGTAATCTTTTTTTTTTTATATAAAAAGTGAGTATTTCGTTTTCACCTTTGAGCGAAACATCTTGTTTCATTCTTTTTTCATCTTTTTCTTTCTCATCCTTCAGAGAGTCATACGGAGGAGAGGAGAGTTCTTTTGCGCATCGGTGAACTCCGCGACGGGCTTCTTTCCCCGACAGCGCAGTCACGTTGGTCACCATTGCGCAAGCGTTTCCTAGCGCTCCCTCAGAGGGACCGGTCACAAGCTCTCCCTCTCTTCGCCTATCATCTGAGCGTGTTTCTGTGTCGAGACGACCTTTCTTTTCCTTTTTTTTCGCGATTACGTTTCCGGAGGAGAGAAGAGATTTCTTGCGTTTCAGAGAACGCGCTACGCTCGCGTTCCCTCCCTGAGGCGCGGTTACTCCGGTCACCCCTGCGCGAGCGCTTCCTAGCGTTCCCTCAGGAAGACTGAGCGTAGTCTCCCTCTCTCTCTCTCTCACTCTCGTTAGTAATTGTAAAGCGATCATAGCGGCCGAATTACTTTTATTAATAAAGGCAACCTTCCGAACCACCCTCCCTAAATTGTGTCGAGCCACGCTTCGATTCAATACTAACTACAGAAATGGCATTCTTCTGCCCATGATGGGCAGGTCAAGGTGGGCCATCCAATTGAAGCGGCTCCAAGTCGAATACGAATCTGGGGGGAGTATTTGACCTCCCCGTATTTCTGCCTCCGCCCCCTCCAGCCGTAGTAAGGCCACCGCCAGCCTTGCCGCTCCCGCCTCCTCAGGAGATCATCGCCACCACGGGTGCACCTGTGTCGGAGGGCAACCCTACGACCGCGTCTCCCGCTCACTGCACCCCTTCCCAACCAGGCTACCGAGGGCCCGTAATCATCGCGGTGAGGGCCGTGAGGCCGGACACTGTTATCCCCGTGTCTATGGAATTGATACTGCCAAAAATACTCGATTAAATTTATATATATATTTTTATTTCTTTTCTTTCCCGCTCCGCGCTCCCTTAAACCCCGCCGGACGTAACACCTACATACCTATTTGCTGTTTATGTAAACATAGGTTATGGGTTTTACAAAATCAGTCTGCAGTCGTCGACGTACAAAATTCCATTTAGATACAACAATCATTTACTGAGCAATTGTATAGATTCATCTACAAATTGAAGATAACAAAACAGAGAACAATCGGACAGAAAAATATAAAATTAAATCTATCTTAAATATGTACATACACATAAAGTAAATTAATTATATATATAAATAACTTCTGATTTCAGATATTAGAAAAAGGAAATTGAATACATTTATTGAAAAATATATAATAAATAATAAGAAGGAACAAAAGAAGAGAGATTCGAGAAAATCAACATAATGAAAGAATGGCTGCGTTTAAGCGGATCGAGAATTTAATGGAAAGACTGTTGGAAAAAAAAGATTAATTATGTGAAGTATTATGTGATACTAATGCCAAGAGTTCAGTTCTTTAATCAATATTTTAAGGCTCCTGAGTACTCGCTAAATCTATCCTTCTTTAATGACGTCAGAAAACGCATGCTAAAATACTAGTGTACTTTTTTTAAATAAAAAGATATACCTAGAAAATGACATTTGGGATAAATTCAGAGCACACTTGTAAAATTATCCAAATACTAGCAAGTACTCAGAAGCCTTAAGTTAAAGTATTATACATATATGATACAGTATTTTGAGTTTAAGTATTATATTAGACCTGTTCTTTTTAGCTGAACTTACAGGAAAGACCGTATTTTGAAGAGTTTCTATAGTTTGTTCTGTTTCTTATCTAATAAGGTATTTATTATTCTATGCACATATCAGTATACAGTGCCGTGCCTTTATCTACATTAAATCTGTCTAAAGATGAACTGTACAAGAAGTTCAACTAAAAAAAAATAGACTATTATGTTAAACTGATTAATGATAAGATTTCGGTTTTTTAAATACCTGTTTTTATGAACTCCAATAAACTTTAAGCGATGATTAGTCCACTGAAATTGACCAATCGCATTTGTAATTTTATTTCAACGGCAAATGCGATTGGTCAATTCTAATGGACTAATCGGCGATTAAAATAAATCGGAGTGGTAGAAACAGGCATTAGTATTTTAACTTTAGGTATATGTGATTCAATATTTTGAGTCTTTCACGTTTTTGTTTAGTTTGTTTTAAGTTTATTTTTATTTTTTGTAATATTATTGTCTGATTCCACATAGATTAATTTTAATCTTGGTTCAACTTACTTTTCATCTTTCTAGTTCTAAGAATTAGAAAAAAATAAAGAGCAAATTGAACCAAGATTAAAATTAATCTACGTTGGTGAAATCAGTATTTTAACTTTAACCATTATACGTAAAATAATATTTCGAGTTTAAATGTGATATGTGATGCTAATGGTAAGAGTTCTGTTTTTCAATCAGTATTTTAACTTTAAACATTATATGTGAAATAATATTTCGAGTTTAAGTATGATATGTGATGCCAATGATAAGCGTTTTGTTTTTCAAGTTTATATGTGACACTGTGGATACCTAGATTTAATTAAAGTATATATATATGACACTGTGGATACTGTGGATTTAATTAAAAATAAAATTTGGGGACTATGTGGTTATAAATAAAGAGAAATGTTCTTTTACACATTTTTTTATTTATTACGTGCCATGTATTGTCTCTTCGCCGTTCGTTATTACTCACTGTTTTTGACTTTGATACAATATGAGTGACATCAATCGATCGACTGATTCGTTTCGCGGATACGCGAGTTAATTTATAATAATACCCGCCTCGCGAAGTTCTTCGATAATTAACAGCATTTCGTTGTCATGCGCGTTGTGACCGGCTCGACGTGATGCTTCGAGCAACTGCAAACGATCTACCAGCTCGTTGGGATCGTCCCAGTGTACATAATCGATCTCGTTATCATTTAACGTCATAGCGTGAGGTAATCCCTTTCCGGATTTCTTCTTTTTTGGCGTAGGTTCGATCGACATCAACGGTGCGGTGTTTGTACTTTTATTCTCTGTTGCTCCGTAATTGACTGCTTTTGGTGTAATTGCGTCTATGCACGTTTGTAGCAAACAATATGCTTTTGTACTTTTGCATATCATTATCTGTGTAGATGTCATCATCGGAGATTTTCTTGAAGATCAATTCGTAAAGACCGGGTGTACCGACATAACGTACATTAACAATAATTATGTTATCCTCATTATCCACATCGAAATGTTTATTACCGAGCATCATTCCATTCTTCTCGAGACGAACACCGTATATGTTGTCTACATCGCTCTCTCCGCTACCGCTCAGGACAGCCCCGACAAATTTTTGACCAAGCGGCCCCAATTGAGCTTACAACGATTTTCGTCCTTGCGATGTCTGTAACTGATTTCGAACAATCGTTGCGAGTAAGTCGTCCGTCGTTTCGAAAACATTCTCAAGCGATTCTATCGGTTGTACGGTTGTGGGACGCGGTGTGGAGGTATATCGTTTGAAATTTGTAAATGACTAGATTTTTGAGGTGTTGCGGAGAGATCGAATGAGACGTTCGACCGTTTTCTCTTATTGACATATTCTTCCCTTTCTTTCTTCTCACGTTTACGGGTGAACGATGTTTCGACGCTTGCATCATTGTCACGCGGATCGTCCTTTATCTCGCGCACGCCGAAATTGTCTACAATCTTTTGTAGCGGTTCGATTAACGAATAACATAATTTTGTAGCGGTTCAAAGTGTCTTTTGGTTGCGATCTCCTCCTCGATCTTACCGGTTTTCAAAGCGCGATGTTTCTTTCGGATCGATTCGCACGTTTTCTCAATTTCTCTAGCAATCTTTTCGCGCTCACGTGTATCTTTGTTTTCAGCCATGTCAATCGTTTTACCTCCGACGAAATATCGATGATAACTAATTACTTTGCGGTATTGCAAACTCGTTAAATCCTCTTCTGTATCGTCCGTTAGTCTTTGTCTATTACTAGAAATCCATAATCACGCTGCCAACAATCGCTACATAATTTACTGAAAACATCGTACGACATGTCAGTATTTACGTGATCGTTGTACACGCGTTTCAAGTTGGTACCGTCCTGTTTAAATAAGATCAGCAGGTTTACGTTGTCGCGTATAAGATGTTTGGGTATTCTCGCGTACGACTAACAGAGATAGAAGCAGTCAACGTTCGAGTGTCTGCCCATTGAAAAGTATTCTCACGACATCCTGCTTATCGCACGCAACGTCATCGAAGATGAAAATTGAGTTCAAACGCGCTTCGCTTGGCGGAATGACGTCACTGTTATTGGAGAATGTAAAATAACCTATCTCATCGATCGAAGTCAACAAATTCTCCAGATAACGATATTTCGGCTGTTGCAACGATTTCGAATACACGTACACGTTCTCGAAACGTACACCGTGCAGACTTTCCAACAGGCTTATGAGAACGTTAGTTTTACCACAATTCGACGGACCGCAAATAATGGCGCGTATAGTATTCGGCAGCATCGCGCCATGCTTACATCTTTCCTCGCTGTCCCCCATTAGTTGCAATTTATCGTCGTAATTTGTAACGCGTATTGTCAACGGCTGTTGCACGAATCTCATGTTTTCTTAATCTGGCTAGAGAGCATGATCGAACGCTCTTTTTATATGTGTACGAGTGCAGCATACGTTCTATGGAAAATGTGCGCATGTGTGTGTATGTATGTACGTTTGTATATGTGTCCGTGCAAGCATCCGTGCCTGCGTGCTGTCCGTGCTTACATGTGTGCCCGTGCTTGTATGCCCGTACCAGCGTGTGTGCCTGCGTGCGTGCGTGCGTGTTAGTAGAGGAGGAAAAGACGTTCGGAGAAAAGAGAACGCAGGATAAAAATGATCCATAATATACCAATATTAATTTTATTTAAAAAAATACTTGAAAATATTTAGAATACATAGATAAAATATATAATATAAGATATAAGAAATAATATAAAATATGATATATGATATAATATAAGATATGATATATATAATATATAAATTTTTTTTATTCTCTATCATAAATTTTATTAATATAAATTAAAACAGCATTTACAAAAATGTCACACTCCCAGTCTTCTATATATTTAATATCTTTTTTTGGTTCCTCCAAACCAAATAAAAATCTTAAATTAAAAATATCGTTGTCGCTATCGGTGACGGTGTCGTCGTAGTCGTAGTCGTAGTAGTCGTCGTCGTCGTCGTCGTCGTCGTCGGCGCCGCCGTTGTTGTTAAGACGCTCCTTTCAATACCAATCTTGGTACATCCGTTCTACTCGGCGATCGGATTGCACCATCATTTTGTGTTCCGTTATATCCATATATCCCGGAAGGCGAGTCATTGTAGGTGTTATTTTATTTCCGAAACACAGACACTGTAACAGCATACAAATTACAATTAAATATCAATTAGCAAAAAAACTAGGTATATATTTCGGGGAAAGAAAAAAAGAGTACTTACGACAATTGCAGGCAGCTCGACGTATGCCTCCGGATCAATCTTAAACGTCTTTGGGTGTCGTCGCGCCGTCCTCAAAGCCTGGCGACTTCGGGTACTCACGTACCACAGAGCCGGCAGGCGATCCGGTAGCGTAATACGCGCTTCCCCGTAACAAAGGCACTTTAAAAAATAAAATAGATCAATATTTTTATTATAAAATTAATATAAATAAATATAAATAATATAAAAATTTTTAAATATTAAAATAAAATACTTACAATGTTAGCCATGGTATCTTTGTTGTAAATATATTTTTGGAGACGCATTTTCACTTCTTTTCTCGAAGAAATTTCGAACTGAACTGACGATGCTGTCTGATCTGGACGACGCTTTTCTCGTTGAATTTCTAAATGAAACCACTTCACTTTTCCCATACTACAGAAAACTATAGCTCTTGGAGACGCGTAAAATCACGTCTTCGTCGTACGCTTCACTAACGCTTGAAAAATATTTTATACCTTTTACACATTTTTTTTATTAGCTTATCAAGTTGTTGCACAAACATTATTTTTTTTATTAAGTAAAGGAATGGGATCAAACGCCTATTTATACGAGCGCAAAGTCGTGCATCGCTTAGTATTAAAGATGTATCTCATACTATCGTATCCCTCCGATATTCTCGATTTAAGCGCAGAGCAGTTACAGTTTGTGCCAAAGATCGTTCTGTTACGCGAGTGCAGCAACTATATCGAACACGTGTGGGACAAGCTTCCGGAACATTTAAAAGCGGATCAAGAGGTTTAAAGCTATCGTCGCTATAATGAGCATTACAATCAACCGTGGCAGCAAACGCACATCGACGGCCCCGCACCGTTGAAGAATTGTAGCGAATGTCAGCTTTCGCGACGAACAAATCGCTAAAAAGCGACTGCGGTCATCTGTTAAATTGCGCGATAAACGCGCTTCCCTTCTAGTTACACATCCCTGGCTATTAGTTTTGCGGGCCGGGAACGCACTTGGAAAAGCGATTAGCTAGAGGCGATTGGGGTATGAATCCGTTGGACGCGGCGTGCCGCGAACACGATATTGCGTATTCTCAAAGCAACGAGCTTGCCGACAAACACGCAGCGGACGAGATACTCGCCAACAAAGCACGAAAACGCGTAATCGCGAAAGATTTGGCTCTCGGAGAAAGAGCCGCCGCTGCTGCCGTCTGGGCAGCTATGAAAGCCAAGACAAAGATCGGTATGGGCGTAAAGAGCAAGAAGAAGAAGACGACGAAGAAAAAAAAACGTATAGTTCCGGCAGCAAAACGAGACGGTGCATTACCGATTCTACCGATATTAGGCGCGCTCGAATCATTAATCGGCGGAGCGGCCGGCGTGGCAAAGGCGGTAAACGACCGCAAAGCCACGCGACGTCAACTCGAGGAGCTGCAACGTCACAATCGCGCGATGGAAGGTCGCAGAGTGTATCTCGCCCCGTACAAAGGCGGGCGAGGGCTGTATCTCGCCCCATACAAGTACGGAAAAGGCGTAAAAGCGAAAAGAAAAAATACTTCGAAGAGGCGTTAAAAATACCCGTGGGTGCGATGACAAACGTGCAATTACATCATTTGGTTATCTGTATGCGTATTCCACATTTTAGAGGAGTGTTTATGCGTAACGCGTTACCGATAAGCGGCGCGCGTCTATATGAAAGCGGTATCGTAAACCTGGACGATGCGGCGGGCCCCGGTACTCACTAGGTAGCGTACGCAAAGAGAGACAATCACGTGATGTATTTCGATAGTTTCGGAAATCTTCGACCACCTAGAGAACTCGTACAATATTTCGGAGACGGTGTGACAAAAATAGAATGCAATCAAACGTCCTAACAAACCTACGATCAGAGCATCTGCGGACAACTTTGTCTGCTATTTTTACACTCGATTTAAAAACTGACGTTGCGCTGTCTAAACTCAGTATTCGTTCAAACATGTCGTTGACGCTTACGCTGAGCGGCAAGAGCAGCATTCTGACGAGGTACTCTCCCGCTATAGATTTGAACGACGACGACTACGAGCTCGGTCTAGCGATCTTTGAAACATATAACATGATACCGAATGTGAATGCTTCGAACAATAAATTTTATTTTGGTAAAGACAACGTGGAGATTACAATTCCCGAGGGATCGTACGGGCTGCATGCCATAAACGAGTTTTTAAAACGCGAGATTTCACAAATACGTCCGCGACGCGACGAGGCTCATTCAAACGTTACGCGCGGTGACATCGCGATTAAAGACAATAATGCTGGAGATGAAGACCCGATAACGATCCGCGCAAACTACAATACGATGAGATGTGAGATCAGATGCGCATACAAAATAAATTTTGGTAAACCCAACAACATCGGCTCGCTGTTGGGATTCACGTCGAAGCGTATACTGGAACCGCGAAAATGACACGATTCAGACGTGTCGATCAACATAATGAACGTGAACATTATTCGCGTAGAGTGCAACGTGACCGCGGGCGCGTACAGCAACGACAAAAGCGTGCACGTGATACACGAGTTTTCGCCGAACGTGCCACCTGGATATAAGATTTCGAAAAGGCCGTCGCAGATCATTTACCTGCCGATCATCGTGCGAAGCGTTACGGATCTGACGATACGCGTCGTCGATCAGAACGGACGATTGCTTGATTTTCGAGGAGAAGAAATTGCCGTCAGATTGCACGTACGACGACGACGACTGCAACGATAACGTGAACGTGAAATGTTCGTACTAAATGCGTCGGAACGTGCGAGAAAAATAAACACAAACATTTTTACAACGAAAATCATCAACGTTACAACAGTCATCCGATATTCCTGCTATACCTTTCGATAATATTCAATCATCCAGTTATTTCAAGAAAAAGAAGCTCACCGCGTCGAACGTTGAATTTTTTAAATCTCTGGGATTCGCGGTGCGACAATGACAGACATTTTAAACATCAAAGACGAGCCGATCTTTGACGATCGCATCGTCAAGATCGAGACTCACACGTACAATCCGTTCGCCAATACAACGTTCGAACACAACGACAAGATAAGAATACTTATACAACAGCAAGATTTATACACGTTACTCAAAGTTTTCTATACGTTGAGGGAAAACTTACGATAAAAAAACCAGTTGCGGGGTCTGATATGATATTGGGAAATAATTGCATCGCGTTCATGTTCGATGAGATTCAATACGAGCTCGACCGTGTAGAGATTGATCGCAACAGGAACGTCGGAATAACCAACTCGCTCAAGAGCTATGTAACTATGTCATCCGATAGAATTATGATTGCAAGTAACGCTGGCTGGGATCCGTGGAATCCTACGAACGGATACTTTAATTTTTGCGTACCGCTCAACATGCTACTGGGATTTTGTGAAGATTACAAACGCGTGGTGATTAACGCTCGTCACGAATTGATTTTGATACGCGCGTGCAACGATAACAATTGTCTAGTTGGCGATCCGGCGCGGGAGCCGGAAATTGAATTATTCAAAGTACAGTGGCGAATGCCACACGTCCTTCTGAACGAGATAAATAAACTGGCGATGCTGCGTGCTCTGGAAAGTGGACGATACCTGAGCATGGTTTTTCGTTCGTGGGATCTATACGAGTTTCCGCTATTGCAACGTACGACCAAACATTCGTGGGCCATCAAGACCGCTACTCAGCTCGAGAAGCCGCAGTACGTCATCTTTGCTCTGCAGGCTGGTCGGAAGAACGTTATGCTCGAGGATACGAGCCGATTCGATCATTGTAAACTGACGAACGTGAAACTGTATCTAAACTCGGAATGTTATCCGTACGACAATATGAATCTGGATTTCGATAAAAACAGATGGTCGATTCTCTACGACACATACGTATGTTTCTGTAAAACCTATTACGGATATGATTATCTCGAGCCGAATCAAACTGTCACAACTTTTCGGCAAAAAGGCCCGTTCGTAATCATCGATTGCTCTCGACAAAATGAATTGGTCAAGAGCGCAACCGTGGACGTGCGCTTAGAGTTTGAATGCAAAGAAAACTTGCCCGCGAGTACCACCGCGTACTGCCTCATCATACACGATCGCGTGGTTCAGTACAATCCGTTGACAAATGTTGTGCGGAAGATCACCTAAGAACGTTGTCCCGCTATACATTATTAAAGGAGAGGGGGTGGAAATGAGACGATATATAAACCTACGATGCGCCGAAAGTTGAGGGCAGTCTTCTCGATTATCGATAGAGAACTCATTATATCTATACCAACGTTCGTGGACCTGCAAGATTTTATCGTTGGAAGAAAGTTTATCGTTAAGGAGTTTGCTGCTCTCAGAGATGGATTCATTCTCTCGCATTACATTTTTCGAAATCCCGTGCCGTGGCATCGACTCAATAACGCAGACAAGCATCGTGGTTGCTTACGCATCATCACGGATTACGATAGAACAGCGGAACGATTCCATACAGCAAAGCTAAGAAATTGATTACAACGACGCTGACTAGGAACGAAACACTGCCCGTCGTATACGTCAAGGGACACGAGAAACGAGAATGGCTGCGGAATTTGCTTCTGGATGGCACGAAAGAAGACATATACGTTGAAAATATCGAGGCGCATTATGAAGATATAAGATCTTTAAACGAGATGGACGTTACGCATACTTTACGTTGTGCACAGCATTCAACAAATTGCGCTTTACAAAATGTATTTAAAATATTCAATTGGTGGCATTGTCTTTAATAAACATGCGTTTTTTATAAATATAGTGTTTTTTTCTTATCACCCCTGTCTCTTATTACCCCTATTAACCCTGTCGGAATCTGTTTACGTTATTTTTAACGTTCTTTTGGCGTTTTCTAACATTTGAATCGGAACGTGTTACGACACGTTCGAGATTATTCCCTAAAGGGAAGATATTCAACGTTGCTTCCCCCTCTACTTGAAGAAATTTCCCCTCTATCGTAACTCATAAGTCGAACTATTTTTTCGTACGATGAGTATTGCGTTAGCCGCTCGAACAAAATGTTCTCCGCCAAAGAAAGCAGCAGTGGTACGAAGCGTTGCTACGATACTATGTCGTGCGAGAAGAAATGCGACGCGTAAGTTTGATTTTTTAAATTCTTTTTATTTTTCAACTTTTATATTATTACTTTTATATTTTATTATTATTATTATATTATTTTTTATACGGTACGTCGGAGCGTCGCGCGGTTCGCGTACTAAGCAGACGATACGCGCTTACGAGTACGGGGTACAAATATCTCGAGATTGACATCAACGTTGGTCCGCCGAGTTACGTGGAAATCGCCATAGGAGATCATCGGGGGAACGAACTTATAATGTCTTTCGAAATATGGAAGGGACTTTACGAACAGTGACAAAACATTCTGAATCTCCTTCGCACCGACTATAAGGACTTGTACAATTTTATTAGCGTTGGACCGCTAACAGCCAGAATTTGCATAATCAGTGACGTTAACTTTATACGTTTGGAATCACAAAACGTACGCATGATAATGACCGAGTCGACCGTACGTCGTATGTTCGATCTGGATGGTTGTGTAGATTTAATGTTCGATCGACTAATTAAAATTACTGATAATGTTGATATGCAGTTTACGCAATTCTCTAATATTGCATCCATAACGAACCCCGATCAAGTATCTAACGCGATACGCGCGAGCAACGTCTTTAATAAACATCGACTTCTCGGTTGTGAGCTTTTGGCTTTAGTGTTTAGTATGTAAGAGAAAAATTATTATACCGCTTTATATGTATAAATTAAACATTAAAAAATAAAAACTTATGTTATCTATTTTTTCTTTATTTTATATACCTCTTTTTCTTAATAGAAATATCGCAATGCAAGCGAGAGCGCACGCGATGAGAGAGAGTGAGAACGTGTAAAGATGGCGGCGTACGAGCAGGAGCGAGAGCGCACGAGAATACGTGCGATGTGGGAAGTATGCGATGGGTAGTATGCGATGAGTGTGAGCGAGAGCATGCGAGAAATGAGTGCGAGTGAGAGCGTGCGATGAGTGCAAGCGAGAGCGTGCGATGGGTAGGAACAATGAGTGTGAGCGAGAGCATGCGAGAAATGAGTGCGAGTGAGAGCATGCGATAGGTAGGAACAATGTGTATGAGTGAGAGACTATGAGGAATGAGTTTCGATTGAGAGCGTGCGAAGGATAAGAACGACGAATGTGAATAAGGGTATAAGGGTATAAATTAATTAAAAAATAATTTTAAAAAAATATATATATTTTTTTCTTTTATTACATTTTTTAAAGTTTTAATATAAACATTTTTCCTTAAGGCCAATAGTCCTCGTAATCATCGCCGATTAAAGGCAGCATGCCGAACAGCCGCCTCAAACCGAGAACGTCGGCGGTCCCGTACGCGCTAATGGTTCGATCAACCAAGCCGTCGTTGTGGTAGCGGTTGGCTTTATCGTCATTTTATCAATATTTAGAAATCCGCGTATGTGGATATCCCATGGCCAGATCTCGCGCTAGAAAAAAATTATAAATTATTTTAAAAATTTGTAAAAATTAAAAGTATTTATAAGTATTATTAATTAGCAACCACTATTATTAAATTACCTGTTGGTCTACAGGCCCGCGCACCAATATTAATCCCCCTAGAGGGATGTTCATTGGAGGACCTGGATGCGAAATTTGCACGCGTATTTCGTTGTGCAAATTGACGCGTTGCACAGGCACCTCGCCCACATAAATGTACTGGAAAAAAATTTTTAATGTTCAATATTTAATATTTATCAAATTCACTTTACCGCACATAAAAAACTTGCATTTACGCCTTCCGCAGGATACAAGATGTTTAGTCTAAACATCTTGGCAAACTACTGAAAAAAATCGACAGACCAAGAGCTGGGAAACGTAGAATTTTTCGTAAAAAACGCAAAACCTTTTTTATAACGATGAAAAATCCTTTGACCTGATATGTCGCCGATCCAGTAATGATTATTGTTAAGTGGGCCAGTAGTAACATGTGAAGGCAATTTCGAGCCAGGTCTGACAATAACAATGGTGCGTACGTTCTGCACATAGATGCTTTCCAAGTATTGTAGTTTGGGACGATATGTTGTCAAAAATCATTTCAATAGTAACACATGGAAGCAATTTCGAGCCAGGTCTGACGATAACAATAGTGCATACATTTAACACTAAACACATTCGGTAACTTTCAAGCATTGTGGTTCGGCATCTTTTTATGTAAAAGCAGCCGAGATACCGGCGCTAGACCAAGAGAAATGAAGCGTTTACTTAAAAAATTTTGTAAACGTATATTCCATTTTTTAATTTCATATACCTTTTTTCCAAATGAAAAATATTGAGAGCAAGCGATAGCGCGCGATGGACCGCGAGGAATAGAATGCGTGGGTGGGAGTGAGAGAGCGATGAACGCAAGTACCGCGAGGGATAGAGTGCGAGAAAGCGATATGGAATAAGCCGACAAAAAAAGACGCAATAAGAATCCTCTAAATTATCATGCGCTATCGATATCTTCTGACGAGCGCATGCCGCCCTTGTTTATAACACCTCATAAGTGTCTATGTCGTAAAGGGATCCCCCACCCCCATCTTCCCCGAATTCGTCACCATGTGCCTTCCCTCGCCCGCGTGACGTCATACCCCGCGCCTATAAGTTCCCCTCGCACACCCGCTTCCCCCTCGGAGTACCAGGCTCTGAACTCCCATTTAAACACTAGTTATATAATATACTTACAACAATAAAATAGCTATATTGATGTAACATAACAGACATTAATAAATTTTATATTAACTAAAGAACCTTAAATCCTATTTTGTTTGTCAATTCTGGTATTAAATGATATGAACATAAAAATATAAATATAAACATATAAACATGTTATGTAAAACATAACCTTAATTTGGTAATAAATATATAATAGCATTTCTTTTATTAATGCCTTCTATCTGTTCAACATTGTCTTCCAATTGTGGTTGCGCAATATTTGATTCATAAACAATAATACGAATGTCTATCATATCGTTTCTTAATAAGCAAATATTGAACAGAATGCAACAAGCCATAATATACTTCGGGATTACATGTGTTTTTCGCATTGGAAGTGTCAAGAATGCTTTGGAAATGGCCTTTTAACAGACCTAACAATCGTTCAACGACCATTCTTGCACTAGACTGACGCTTATTAAAATTTATTTGTCTCTCAGTTAGGTGACCATTATCTTTAAATGGTACCATAACATGTTTGGTAAGGCGATATGCATCACCTAGTTACCTAGTATACGGCTATCACGTGAGAAATTTTCCTCTGTAAACATGCTTTCGACATTTGGTAATCGAAAAACACGGATGTCATGTACAGATCCCACTTGTCCCGTGTAACAATGTATAAACCGTAGTTCTGCATCACAAATAAGCTAAAACAAAATTATATAAAAAATAATAAAAGTAATAAATGTAATGTTGAAAGTATACATTTACAGTAACATAATTAAACTTTTAGACCTAGTTCCACAACTTACTTTAACCAGGGTTTAACTCGTTACAAACCAATTTTGATCAGGATTGGTTTATAACGAGTTAAACATTGGTTAAAGCATGTTGTGGAACTGGGCCTTAAATATATACATTATAATACACACAAAATACATTTAGATTAATAAAGAAATATTATAAGTAGCATTAATAACTCTTACTTGTAATTGAATAGAGTAAAATCCTTTTCTACTTATGTATGATTCACCGTGGTTTTTTTGCGCAACAATTCTTATATGTGTTCCATCCACGACATCAATAACACCTGGGAGACCATAGTGATTTTGAATGGTTCCCATAGTTTGCTCTGCTTCTTGTCTAGTTGGCCATTTAATAAATGTTCTTACTTCTGCATATAAGGCATTTATTACTCTATGTACACATCGCCATGCAGTGCCTTTGCCAACATTAAATCTATCTGAAACACATCTGAATAGTTTATAAGTTAAATATTTGGAATACAAATTTCTTATTATAATTCATTATTTTCATTAATTACACAGGCACACAAAAAAAGTAATTAGTCCGGCGGAATAGACTAGTCAATCATTATGTATTTTGACCCGCTGAATCCGAATCCAAAGTCAGAATTGCAAAGTAAGCTCGCATTTCCTAACCTCAAAAAAATTTCTTTTTAATGTTGGTCCGGACCAGACTAGTTAATCCTTATGTATTTTGACCCACTGAATCCAAATTCGAAGTCAGAATTGTTGAACTGGCTCATTTTTCCTAACCTCAAAAAAACAGTTTGGGTCACAAATGTATAATCCAGAGCGTGCAGACTTGCGTAACTACATTACACTTAGAAAATTCAATACGTATGACAAATCTGAGCTTCTGTGAATGAATAGCGTAGAAATATATTTCTTTTTTCTATTGTATCTAACTCTTTTATTTTCAAAAATTCTGTACAATGACTTTTTCTTACGTTTCATCCTTTTCACGGAGACATCTCGTTTGAGCGTCCGGCAGATATCAGCCATCATGTTCACATCCGAGTGAGTCTCAAATGCGCACAGTAATAAACGGACACAGCAAGCTGAGTGAAACGGACACAGTAACAAACGGACACAGACCAAACGGACACAGTAATAAACGGACACAGTGCGAAACGGACACAGTAACAAACGGAAACAGTGCGAAACGGACACAGTAACAAACGGACACAGACCAAATGCGCACAGAGCGAAACGGACACAGACCAAATGCGCACACTGCACATGCGCACGGACCAAATGCACACATGGAAAGTCGCAAACCCATGTGATGCAGTGAATGCTTTGCACGCACACGCACACACACACACACGCACACACACACACACACACACACACACACACACACACACACGCACGCACACACACACACGCGCGCACACACACACGCGCGCACACACACACACACACACACACATGGGGGAGGCCTTCGGCCCCCCTCCCGCACCTACCCCATCCAAGTCGCTAACCTATGTGGACTTTACTCTGCTTGCAATGTACATGGATTGCATTTGGTCCGTGCGCACGTGCAGTAGGCGCATCTGCAGTGTACGCATTTGGTCTGTGTCCGTTTGTTACTGTGTCCGTTTCACTCAGCCTGCTGTGTCCGTTTGTTACTGTGTCCGTTTCACTCAGCCTGCTGTGTCCGTTTATTACTGTGCGCATCTGGGACGCTCCCTCACATCCCACTTGCCTTAATATCGATTCTACATCTGCTTAATGTCGTGATAAAATCTTTCTTCCTGTTCTTCACTATAATCATCTAGATTTTTTGGGAATTAGTCGATATGAGAATCCAAGAAATGCAACTTAAGATTCATTAAGTAACCTAATTTTCTATAGTTCTTCATCATTTCCGTCATCCTTTGTCTGTAATCTTGACTTTTGTGGTTTTCTAGAAAATTTTCTGTGACACCTTTAAAACTCAGCCATGTTACTTTTTCGTCTTCATTCATTTTGGTGACAAAATTGTCGTCTCTCAACATTTTACGTATTTGAAGTCCATCGAAAATTCCTTCTTGCAATTTTGCATCAAAGATGTTGGAAAATTTTTCTTGTAAATACTGGTAGCATTCACATTTTTTATTCAAAGTTTTTATCCATTGTTTCATGAGTCCTAATTTGATATGAAGAGGTGGAAAAAGAACTTTTGAAGGCTCAACTAACGGTTTATTTATAATGTTTTTAGACCCAAGCAATGACGTCCTTGTCGGCCATTCTTTTCTTATGTAATGGTTCGTTCGATCTTTACTATCCCATTCACATAAGAAGCACGGATTTTTTGGGTAACCTGATTGTTGGCCCAATAATATGGTGAGAATTTTTAGATCCCCACAAATTTGCCATCTATGTTCTGTGTATTTAATTTTTTCAAGAACTGTTTTCAGGTTTGTGTACTCTTTTTTTATCATTACGGAGTGCGCTACAGGAATAAAGGCATATACATTTGTATTGTGCAGCAACACTGCTTTCAAGGTTCTCTTAAAGAATAGTCTCCATTCATCAGACTTGTAACATCCAGGTTTCAGTTTGTTTATTAATCCAAACCTTCGAGAATAAATGAGTTATAAATAATAAAAAAAGAGTGAATTTTCTACGCTATTTATTCACAGAAGCTCAGACTTGTCATACGTACTGAATTTTCCCCGGATAATGTGGTTATGCAAGTCTGCACACTCTGAATTATACATTTGTGACCCAAACTGCTTTTACAATGTTTTTTTGAGGTTAGGAAAAAAGGAATCAATTAAAAAATTCTGACCTTGAATTTGGATTCAGCGGGTCAAAATACATAAGGGTAGTCTGGTCCGCCGGAGCAACATTAAAAAAAAATTTTTTTCGAGGTTAGGATAAAATAAGTCAATTCAGCAATTCTGATCTTGGATTTAAATTGAACGGGTTAAAGTACATAAGGATAGACTAGTCTGGTCCGACAAACTAACATTAAAAAAAAATTTTTTTTGAAGTTAGGAAATATGAGCTAACTTTGCAATTCTGACCTTGAATTCGGAATCAGCGGGTCAAAATACATAAGATTAACAAAGTATACTTTGTAAGCGCAAGAGAAAGAACTTTTTGCTATTATGTAGTGATACCTAAGGTAAAAACAGGAGCGAGTATAATTTTTGACTCGGATATAGGAAAGAGTTATATATTATAGAGTGGGAGCGAGAAAGAAATAGACGTTGCTTAAAATTACAAATAAAATATTTATTAATATACCTTACTTTCTAGGAATACTAAATTGTACATGGCAGCACGATTGAGGTTTTACACATTTTCTTATTTCTTTACACAAAAAAATTTTACTAAATATTTTTACTATTTGTCGGTCGTTGAGCTCACAATCGGAAGAAAATAAATAGAGAAACCGATTAAGATTATAACCACGAGACATAAAATATAAAAAAACAGTAGTATTGTCCGCAAGTTTGTGAGAGTAATCCTTGTAAAGGCACGGTGTTCCATTGGTACATCGCTGAGTTTCGTCGCAGTCGTAGGAGGAATCTGAAGTCCAAGGGTAGTAATCCAAGGGTAGGTATCGAAATATGTTCCTGTTCCGCGTTCATCGACGTAAAATGCGACCCAATGTTCGCCAGGTTGATTGTGATCGTCTGTGATAGCGACGATTGCTGTCGATCTCGTCCACATCCTCGGTAGTCTGTCTGCAGGATAGACGCCGACATACTTGGCATTCAGTTGTCGCAACGCACGTAAAATTTCCAGTGAATTCATACGAAGGCGACGACCAAGAGAGTAAAATCGTTTGCGTAATTAATTTTTGGGTTCTCTTTAGCCGTGCGTTCGTTTTCGTGAGACGAAGGTGATAGCTCGCAACTGGTAAAAATTGTTGATGTTTGTATGTCACTGGTTTCGATTTTGTCCGTTGTCGTTTTAAAAAGATAATTTTCTTTCTCTTCGACTGTTGTCGAATCTTCGACTTTTACTTCTACGTTTTGTACGATCTCTTCTTCTTCTTTTTCTTCGTCGACGACGTCGTTAGTCGAGAAACTGGCGTGACTCGAGTTTCGGCTAGATGGCTCGTTTAACTAGCGTTTCAATTTGTGAGCGTTACGTAACGCACAATGAAATTTTGCGTTGGCTCGAAGTCCGTGATGAGTACAGCGGTGACCGTACTTGTCGACGTCAGACAAATATTTGTATTCCGGAGAATCTGCTTCCAGATTATATATGTTTCTGGAAAGAAGATCACGCAAGTAATTTGTTTTTTCATGGCTTCTGGTAAAGATGCAGCGAGCCCCGCGAGTAATGTCACGTAGTTGGCTTACAAAAAACTTGGGATTAGCTTCACCGTCGAACCACTCGATACCGTGGAAATTCTGTGAAAGCCAATTGTTTTCACGTCTTGAACTTTCGGGTAATTCTTAAAACGAGCAAGGAGACAGTGTAATCCAATGGCCGATGATTGGAGCGTCGAGTGCGACAACTGCAATCTCTTTAGGAATAAATTTTTCCTCGCTATCCCGAAAGCGTTGGATATCAATAACTATGTCCATGGTTATAAGCAACTGCTTGCGTCACTCTTTTAAGTCGAGGTGACTGTCTTCGTGTCTCGTAGGAAACTGATTTTTCTCTTCTCGGTATGATTTTAAAAATATCACCGAAAAAGTGCGTTGTTAGCGGTGGTGGCAGTTGTGGGGTTAATTGATGATGGTACTGGTGAAGGTAGTGGTGGTGGTGGTAGTAGCGGTAGTGGTGATGATGGTGGTGGTGACGAGGTTATAATTTTTTCGCACGATTTTACCGAATATACTATCAGACATAAAAATCTAGTCGGAAAAGTCGACGATAATTTGACTAGAAGAGTCGATTTCTAGAACATTATCAAATTCGGCATAAACGATACAGTTAACAGTCGTGGATAATGCTCTTGCGAATCGTATTTCTAATCGTAGACTGCCATGTTTCACGAGATTCCAATGTCCGGCACAATTTGCGAATAAATCGGAAGTGAGATCGAAAGTGAAAAGTGTATATCCATCGGCATAATCGTTTCTACTTATAGAATTACCCTCGTTCAAAAAGTGAATGCCAGTTTCGGAAAAAAGCGTACGATAGGCTTCGACGTAGAGCGGTTCGTTTTTTTGAGAAGTTCGGCTGTAGTGGTCTGCTAGGAACTTGCACGCCGTCGACGTATAGCGAAAAGAAATTTATATCATAGTTTTTGAAATTAAACGGATTTAATTTTCTATCTCCGTTAAACGCTCTGTTGTCTACAAAACCGACAATTACGCGTTTCGGTAGTTGGCCGAGGATCACGTTATCTATCGATTCTCCTACGAAACCCGAGTGTATCGTGAACGTTTTAACCTCTACTCTCGTTAGAGGATACTTGGCAGTTGTCTTACTCAAAAATTTAGCGTGAGCGAGTAATACACCGGAGCTTATTTTTACTCTTCTTACGAGTAGACTAGCGTCTAAAATACGAATTTTCGACGTGGAACTAGTTTCCATTAGACAGAAAGAATTTTTCAAGCGTACGAGCCTCATTCTAACTTCTACTCCGTTAATTAAAAATTTATCCTGATTAAAAACGTCACAGTGAAGATGACCTATGAGATCTAACTTCTGTCCTGCCTGAATATAACGCGCTCGTCTTACGAGAGCGGAATTTGGTGCCGCGGAATCTACGTGAGTGTCCATGAGCCCGGGCGTATCCATGTCCCATAAACACGCTGTCAGATAAGAGGATTTTGCGGGAGAAGCATAGTTTAATAGTGCCTCGATGTATGCACGATACGCGTAAGCGTTTGGAGGTGACACGAGTTTCTGATTAAAATATACGTCAATTTGATTGAACATGGAATGTAACAAATGATTTACAGGGCCTACTTTGAGTATGGAGTCACTGGGTGTCGTATCTTTCTCCCCACCGGCGAGAGGAGTGGTTTCTACTCGTAGCCGAATACTTAACATGGTATGAAGATGGTATAAGATCTAAATAATCTTCCCCGTGACCGGGTATGACAAATTCTATAGGTACATCGTCGGCGAGTAATGTCACAGGCTTGTAATAAATCCATTGCGAACTCTCTATGCTGGTTTGAGTGGGAGGTAATGAGAAGAGATCGAGTTCACTCTTTAAGCACTCGCTGGAATGAGTGTGAAGAAAAGACATGCTTATTTCTCGCACAGAGACTTTTGACGTGAATTAAGGGAATATATCGGATACTCCACGCTTCTTACTAACACGTCGACAATTCATAGTGGATGTCTTTTTATTTTTGCCTCTTACCGAACGAGACTTTTTCTTCGTCAATCTTTTAACCGTTTTTTTCTTCCGCTGTTTAGCACGCTATGGTAATGACTGTCTCTTCTTTTCTTAAATTTATGCCTCATATAGTTTCCCCCGTGTACTACGGGATAGCGATGGGTTCCCATGGCGAAGAAGAAGCGGGCGGCCACTGTTTCTTGTTGTTTTGTTTTTGCTCGTCCGACGTTTACGCGATGCCGACTTTGTTGCCGCGAAGCGACCAGCGTGACTATCAAAGGGGAACTAAAGCGGCAGTTTTTTCGACAATATTTTATATCCCGATCCCTTCATTAGGTTTTTAATTTTCTTTTCTGCTTTTCTTTTGAGATTTCCTCGAGATTCTTTGAATCGATTTCTGAGTGCCTCCTTCAAAGGAGTATTTCAACGTCGTCTATCACGTTAATACCTGCACCTTCTTTACCGATCGCACGTACACCTTTACTCAAGTAAGGAAGTGCCTTTTTGAATAATCCACCGAGAAAACTCCCGATTCCGCGCTGACGAACCGACGAAAACTCGTGGTATCCCTCCCCCACGACCGTCTGCTGAATTGTAATATTCTTCCTCCTCTGGTACCATATTAATGACTTATTTATTTTAATTTAACGTTCAAGTTACTGGTAACGTCTAAAGTGCAACGTCACCGTTAACGTTCCGGATTGAAATGGTATACTTTTACTAAGTGCGTCTTTTATATCTATTTCGATCGCACGGAAATTCGTTTTTTGTAAAGGTATATAATGCGGAGGAGAAAAATATGTCGTCTGATTCGCGCCGTACGTGTAATTAGACGCGTCCAACGGTATCGGAACTATTCGAAAAAGAGGAGACTTGACATCACCGATTATGTAAGATTCGCAAATATCACAATAAACAAACATTTTATCGGGAATTCTTCGTATCAGACTATGAGGTTTTTTACTCCAGAAAGCCCAATCAGGTTTATTAATGATAAGAAATTTTGCTGTATTGAAATCTTTTGTGGAATTAGGTTTCAATGCCGTGAGCTCTGTGTAAAAATTTCCTTTCTTGGAAAGTAGCATGTTTCCGCAACCAAATATTTTCAAAAGATTGTCGGAAACGTTTAAATAATGAATTTGTTCACATTTGTGTGCACATTCGATGCTGATAAAAGTTTTAAATCCTTCCTCTTTACGAGCTTCAAAATGAAAATGCGAGCCAGTCTTTCTACACGCGGATTAATTGTGGAAAAAAGTTGATATCTTTGTAAATACCATTTGGTATTACAGCTTCAGTCATTGTTAACTTAATGTCTTTCTTGTCTTTGTCCTTCGGTTCAATATCGACGAATTTGGGGATGTTTTCGCCGTGATTTATGTGGAGGAAAGTATTAGGAAATTGAATCTCGCTAAGCCCGACTTCCTATTCGCCATGCAAAGATAAAGTCTGTGGTAATTGTGTGGTGAAAGATGACGTCTTATTATGTGAAAAAGGTCGCATACTTGCTCGGAAGAACGTGTAAAATTGGTCCTCCCGCATCTTGAAGAGTGATTAAATTCAAAGCGGGTATCCAACTGTCGAACTTACTGGGATAACCACGCCAGTGGACCAGCACCTGCTTATTTTTCCCGTAGCCTCTACTTTTTATTACTCGATCGACGATAAACTCGTCCTCCCGCAAATTCTTCTCGACTCGAGCTAATTCGTGTTCATAAAAAATACCGTCTATGACTTCACCCGCTAAATCACTCAGTTCGTATACGCGAGGTTTTCGCCACTCGAGAACACGGTGAATACGAAATATCTCCAATCTGCCTCGTATCCTTTCTCGAAGGTAGCTTTTGCTCTACTGACGCGAACGAGATCTCCAACGCGATATTTAGCTTTACGACTTTGATTTTTAACGTTTCATCGACGAAATATATTTTCACTTGCGATTCGCGCGTTTTCTTTCGTCACAATCGTCGGTTGCATTTTGGTGGAAGAGTGACGGGTATAGTTGTACGCACGAACGATATCTTACAAAACGTCAATGTAACGTCGTGTATTTTTATGTGTAAAGTACGCCACATTCTCTCTTTCAACGTTCTATTAAAACATTCAACGATTGCGGCCTTGATGTCGGGATTACGCGTTACTCGAAAACGGATATCGTTTTCTTTCAAAAACTTTTGCACTATTTGCGCGACAAATTCTTTGCCTTTGTCCGTTTGCAGGTATACGGGTGAGCGTCCTTTGCTTCTCGAGAGTACACGTTGAAAAGCTTTTATTACGCTATTGCTCGTTTTGTCCTGCAACGGCTCTACTCAGACAAATTTACTGAGCACATCGATAATCACGAGTAGATAAGAATATCCGTCATTGTAACTTTTAAGATTTCGCAGTTCGATCAAATCGGCTTCCCACACGTCGTCGATATTTGTTACATTGTAATGCAGACGTGGAAACTTTCGACGTAAAGGCCTGTGTAGCGTGTACGCGTCTTGTGATTGAAGCCAGCGCGTGACTTCGTCACGCGAAAAATCTGGTTTAACAGCACGTGTTAGATTATCTACAGCGGAATAACCCGCGTAATGCGTCGGATCGTAATAAATTTTTTCAAGTTCTGACATTATTGCTTCTTCACCGTAGTCCAATTGAGTAAGCGCCTTTTTGGAGGCGAACGTGTTATATTAGGCGTGGAACTTGCAAAAGACTGTAGTCTCTCGTTTATTGAAGATCCGTAGGCTGCTTTTACTAATTCTTTATTTCCCACCAGTGCCGGACGAATATTTAAGCTAAGCAGTAATCGGGCGAACTGATTTTTTCTCGTTGCTTTCACGGTTTTTCTTTCATGCACCGCGTCGTTTATCAGTTCGGTTATATCAGAATCTTTCACGACGTTGCCGTCTGTAGTCTACCCTTCTCGTCCCAATTTAATCTGTCGGGTAGCGCTTCGTTTTGCAAATAACACATTAGCATACGCGCTTGTGCACGATAAGTTTTCGGGACAGTTTCCATTATTTTTTCGACACTTTTTAACACATGAATATTACGAATTACTTTTTGGGTTTTTTCCTTTACCGTATCCATGTTACTAGACTGAGAGTGTTTGTCGGAAATTCGCGAAGTTTCATGAAAAACGATCGTTGAATCGTTGTCGTCGTTGTAGTCATCGACGTCGTTGTCGTCGTTGTTGTCAACCTCGTCTCCTTCTTCAGCTCGCGTATCGTTGCTAGTGGTTTCGTCCGCACTCTGAATGGCTTTTCGCTTGCGCGCTACTCGGATAAGATGAAGATACCGCCAAAGTGCCTCCTTGTACATTTTCCATCTTTCATCCATGTGTGGCCATGACGAATTAAGCACGCGACTCATTTCCGCATCGAGCCGAGTCAACGGAGCTTCAGGA
Source organism: Monomorium pharaonis (assembly GCF_013373865.1). Taxonomy (NCBI): domain Eukaryota; kingdom Metazoa; phylum Arthropoda; class Insecta; order Hymenoptera; family Formicidae; genus Monomorium; species Monomorium pharaonis. The sequence continues at coordinate 9,179,784 of NC_050475.1, read as the reverse complement.
GTTCGTACAGAATTATTATCTCCGGCGATGTTTCCTGAATTTTGTAACACCGAGTTCTCCATTGGTTCCGCTGACAGTTGCTGCTGCTGATGCGACTGTTGTCGTTGCATTCTCTCGAGATTTTCCGTAGAAATCAAAACCATTTTTTTGGCTCTTTCCATCGTCGTGTGATTTTACCCTTCGATAAAATATGATAATAAAGCTGACAATATGGGTGCGATCATATAGGATAAAAATCCTCTTCGTTGTATCAATAGTTTTCTTTTAGACTTCCAGTTACCACGTTTTCTTGCGATACGTCGTAGGGTCGTTTTATATTTCGACAGTCGTTCTTTTTTGCGTCGTTCGAGTGGTACGTTACCGTTGAGAGTATTAAGAACGCATTCGTGGATACAGCGAATAAATTTTTCGTCCGCGGTTCGAAGAAAAGCTGCCCGTTGGTTTTTGTTCAGATGACACATGGCCTCGAGAAGGCAGGCGTTTCTCTTTCCGATCGAACGTTTGGCAATTTTTGCTGCACTATCAGTACAAACGTTACGCTTCTCCTTCATCGCGTGCGTGCGTGCGAGTTACACGACTGAGTTGCGCCAGCACCGTTACGCGGTTTTTATACACTTTCGTTAGAAAACGTGTCTACGCGACACGTATACGAAATATTGCGTATCGTTAGGAAAGATGCACGTCCGGAATCGATATCTGTCAGGAGTCGATTGTTTCAAATCGAACAGCAAATATCCGTGCGGTTTTGACGTGGCGTCGTAGTATGCCTCTTCAACAAACTTTGGGTCATCGGGATTATCACCAGTTTCGGAATAAATGGATTGTTCGAGTAATTCTCCGGACGCGGTAATCCCTCGTGAAATTCAATTATATTTTTCTTCCTCGCTGCAACGTTGTTTAGCGTGTTCTTTTTTTTTACACACACGTCGTTTTGTAATTGTCGATAAGCCTCTTGCCACTCTGCCTAATAAAATAAAACTCGCTCGAAACACACGTCGGACATGTGCGTCAAATAACGAAGAAAAGTCTTTACAAAGATCGTTTTCCCACAGCCAGTGGGTCCGCAAACGATCGACGTCCAAGGATGTTTCCAGCGCACGTCCATTTCGCGTAATGAGCGGTTTGATTTTCTTACGTGACTTTAAAAAGAAAAATGAAAAGTAAGAATAATAATTTTCGCTTTTTTGAAATAAGTAAATTAAATTTTTTTAAAGTTAGAGATAATTTCATCAGCGCGGGGGGCGACGGTAGCGGCGGCGGCAGCGGTGCGCTCGTGTCAGCGTACCCCCGCGTATGCTAGCCGAAACAAAGGCACCGCGGCCGACGAAATTAGCTGATTCAGGCCACGGTACAACGCGCGCGTACAAAAGCTTATCCGTGTCGCAGTGTTCACTTTTACGTGTGCGCGGCATCGCTGCTAACAAACCGATTGGCCATAGCGCTAAAAAGGATAAAGGTAGAGAAAATTTTTTTTCTTTTTTATTTATGAGTAAAACTTTTATTTTATAAACTTACTTAAAATGAAAAATTAGAAAATTTTAATTTTAACTTTTTTTTATTTTATGACTTGTGACGTGACAGCCGCAGGCTGCTGTCCGTCACAAGGCCCTGAGGGCCCTTACGCAATAACATCACGCGGGCCCTGCGTCCTCCCGCTCGGGAGCGGACGCAAAAGCGTATTCTCTGTACTTTTGTGTGTGTGACGTCCCACGTGCTGTCCATTTAATTACGTGTTAAGATTTTTGCGAGCGTTATACCGCGGGTGCGGCGGAGATCGGTGACTGTGAAGATCTCATTGTAGTTGTCGGACGTATCGTCTCCACGGAAAATCTTCCCGGAGATTGCAGAGGAACGGACAACGAGGGAGTCAAGGAAGACCCTTTTTAAGCGGGGGTCCGCAGGTAATGCCGCCCTTATCTTGCCTACCGTTTGTGCCATGTTAGAATTCCGATACTGCCGCTGAATCACGCTTTCAGGATCCAGCGACGGCGCGCGAGGCCGACATCCCGACGGGGCGACTGCAGACCCGATACCGCGGGAAGTGCGGCGAAGGAATCACGACAACTCAAGATCCGCCGACGCCCCGTCAAGGAGGAAATGACGCCTCGATGGCGGAGGATACGCCGGGCGAAGAGAAAAGAGTCGGCCGCGCAAGGAAGCGCCAGGATTCCCGTGCCCGGGGCCCATAAACATCGACCGCCGTGCGTGGATCGATCAGCCGGCGACAGCGTGGGCACCGCGCTCTGCGCGAAAATCGATTTTCGCGAAATCCGCCAATAAGGGCCGGGAACGCCGGAGGCAAGGTGGGGCGCGCCGCCGAGCGGTCCCCGCGAGATCCAGGATTCCTCACTCGTGCTGCGGACGTATTCGTAAAAACTGTGTGTGCGTTTTCGAGTTCCCGAGCCTGGCCGTACAGAAGGACGCAGGGAAGGACGTTATCCCGACCCGGAGGAGGCCAGCCGAGGAGAGGCGAAGTGGTGAGACGAGCGTCACGTATATTGTAAAGCCACCGATTTCGCGGGTTGGGCGAGCCGCGAGGAAATCGCGTACTTGTCGCAAAATCTCTCGGCGTTTATGAGAATCTCGAGCTCCCGGATTCAACGGGGCTTCGTCGTCTCGCCCGATCGCGCCCGTCCGCGTGATTTCGCTACGTGCCGTGTGTTTCTGAATCGTTTCGCGTTGCGTGTGCGTCCCGATCCGCAGCCGAGTCAATTGTTGTTGCGTCCGGTCGTCGTGTCGCGGGTTATCCCCGCGCTGTATCTTGTCGCGTCGTAGAAGACTTTGTTCGTCAATGCTGTAAAATTTGGTCGATCGCACTGTGACTGCGAGCCCTTCGGGGAGTATATTCGGATAATTATCGACGCGTTCGTCGTATCCCGCCGTACTGGCGGATCATTAGTAATCATCGCGCTTATCTTCGCGAGAATCGTTCGAGCACGGGAGAACACGAGTCCGTCGCATGTCGCGCGGGCTCGGAGTTGCGATCCGTCCCGTTCGCCCTTGGCGAGGTCACCCTGACGGAAGTCGGCGTCCTCCAACGGCGCCGAGTCAAGCGTAAGACAAGTCGGAGAGTTCCCGCGTACGCATCATAGCCCGCTCGTTTAACAGACCGTTCTCGAAAAATTTGATATTTAGCGGACACCCGCTGATAACGCGCGCGAGCCACCACCGCTCCGCAGAGTCGTCCGTTTCTGTATTATTTACGATCAAATACACTTGTTATTTTTATTTGTTACATCTGTGTCGTACAAGTAATTCTCTCGCCTTCCCGATTCCATCCGCCCGCACCGAACCTCCCCCCTCTACCCTTTGAGGGCTGAGCAGCTGGATCTCGGAGCCGCTAACGCCCCGGTCGCCTAGCGTGCGCCCGTCTTTCCCGAGATTCACGTCTCGAAACATTGGTTTGCGAGTTGGTGCACACAGAGTGGTACGCTTAACGTACCTGGCGCCCAACTTAGTGTTGCGTCGGGAAACCTCGCGAGGATAGTCGCCCCGACACCCGGGCGGCTCAGGGCCGCGGCCAGGGACGGAGGCGAAGTTGGCCGTCGCTCGTGAGCGGCGGTTACAGACTTAATTAACATTTTTATGTATAAATATAAAATTATTATAATACAAAAATATTTTTAATTTTACACTGTACACTTTTTACAAAAAACTTATTTACAATATTTTTACAGTTTTATATAATTTTATATAATTTTTACAAAAATTTACAAAATATTTTTATTTACACTAATTACATTTTTTTACAAAATTTTACAAAAGATATTTATTTACACTGTACATTTTTTTACAAAATTTACAAAATTTCTTATACACTAATGGGCAGAAAATTCTTGGATATTATACATTTTAAAACTAAACAGAAAATAGAAAAAGAAGAAAAAAAAGAAACCATATTTACAGTTAACAAAGACCATACGGGAACAAATAGCGATTATCGATAAATCTGCGTTTTAGCAATACCGGCACACTGGTTTTTTTTTTCACTACGTGTCACGATGTCGTGAAACGCTGTACGCTGAATTGCGGTAAAACGCAGTTTTATCACGCCATCCCTTTCCGGTTCTTCTTCCTTTTTTTCTACCCCAGATATTAGATTTCTTATACTGTGAAAGTTCAGGAGCTTTGAATTAGCGTAATTCAATGTTATCCCCTTTACTTTGCTAAACTGGTGGGTGTTTCCTTCCGGCGTACGAACCACATACGCGTAAAATTTCGGCCCTCCCGATACGAACGACTCGATGTAGCTACCGCTGCCATAGCAATCAAGTTCGTCCATCATGTCGCCTAAAAAGTTACCCGTATGTGGTTTGTACTCATTCGGAGCACCAGAGCTTAAATAAATACACGAGTTTGTATCACAGTATAAGACTCTTGTTCCTAATTTTTCTAAATAACTATATAATACTAACCTCGCCTGTGCCGTCGTATAGGCAGCGATAACGACGTTAGTTATCGGCGAGGCTACGACCGCTTTCTCGCGTAGCCGCCACGAAACGTACATTACCTCGTCGTTGACGGGTAATATACCGGTTATTTTGTGCTCGGGACTCGTGAGCAAAGTCACGAAATGCTGGAATGTTTTTACAATCTCAGTTTTAGGCAGATTGGCTCGTTGGCCGAATTTCCCCCAAAATTTAAGCAAAGCTTAGCAACCGATCGAAGACCAGGATTTCGAGCGATGTTATTTTTTTCGACACCCTCGGTTTTTTCATACTCCCACAGGTATTGTTTCTTAGCCACGTCGTCGTCCTGGCATTCGCTCGACCACCCGCTCGCTTCTTGCTTTAATTGTAAAAAACAATTTATATATTCGGCAAACAAGCCACCCTGCCGGTTACCGGGATCGTATTTTGTGACTTTGTATTGCCAAATTTCGCTCACCTCCGTCACGATATATCCCTTCTCAACACCCTTGCGCAATTTGCAGGATACCCATGTACCCGCGAATTTACGATCGAAGGGAGAATCGTGAGTTCAGTGCGTTTTCGAAAAAGTTTCGCGGCAGCTACGGCATAGTCCGAATATCAATTTACCGTTAACGCGGAACGGGAGCACCGGATGATAAAGATTGCGCGGTGGGAGTACTCTACAGCGGACAAGACCCTCTACATTGTCGAAATTAAAATTCGGTGCTGTCCCGATTAATCTGTCACATTCTTCTCCGATATAAATATCGGGATGACCAATCGGGAAAGCACCAGTTTTTAATATAAAAGGGTACAAAAAACATACGTCAACGTAACGTATTTTCTCTGTACCCTTAACTTCATAAAGGGTCGCGATGTTCTCCGTACGTCCGCCGTAAAACGCGTCGCATGGATTGAGAAGTGCGTGTTTTAATATCGCGTGATTTTCTAAAAATGCGTGAATTTCTGGATTTTTTCGCACCTCTCGATCAAAGTTGCACTTCCACTTTTCGGTTACGCGGTACCCTAACTTTTGAAGACGTCACGTCCTCGCGAGAGTACGTTCGTAACGCATGTCGATGGTGTTTTCGGGATTCGTGGATAAAAGCGCACGATCGCGATTAACGCGAAAGCAAGTTGGACATCCGTGCCAAAAACAGCCGTGAAACTATAATACGTAACGTCGCGTAACGTTAGCAGTCACTGTTTCATAATATCCGTCCCTTCGACGGAATCACGCCTATTTCACCCTCGCGTAAAAAGTTTTTGCGAAAAACTTTCATACACGTAGATGCGATAGTCGTGCAATTCCTCGAAGAGATACACGTCGCCACGTTTTAAAAAGATTTTAGGGAATTCCATGCAGGCGCGACGGAGAATGATTACATCGTTACGGCAGTAGCAAACAATTTCGCGTTGGAAATCAAAGATGTAACCTTCGTTAGACATCTTTGAGTGCCAAGCTAAAAATTGTTTGCGTTCTTCCGGTTTCATTTGGTCGGGACAAAAATATCGAATGTCATATGTTTGGTTTTCGACTCTATTAAAAAGGTGAGGAAATATACCTTTATCCGACGTATCCCTCAACCCGAAAAACTTGGGTAAATCGGATAAACGCATGGGCATGTAATTTACTCTGTCTATAAATTTAACATGTTCAAGTGTTATCGCGATTATTTTTGTCCCGTTTAAAATCAACTCGGGTTTTTCAGTCATTTCAGTTCTTTCTATTATATGCTTTAATATTAACTGTGCGTCGAATACTTTTGTGTTATGCGCGATACAGATGATCCTTTTGAAACATTTTGTCGGGCGTGTTACGAAATCGATAAATTGTTTCACAGGATCATCCCGAAACACAAATTCACGTATCCCGCACCAACGACATCGCGCCGCGTCTTCCTCTACCGCGGAGCATGCTTCGCAGACTTGGTGAGCGATGTAAAGAGCCGGTACATGAAGGTGTTTTCACTAGCTTCAAGCACCTCGTCTTGTCGCGTTTTGAAACACAAACGCGACGCGACCTTTGACACGATTGTTCACACATTCGACATTATTCTTATTACATGTATCTTTCAGTCGTTCATCCGTACTCGTACCCTCGCCAGGATTTTCGACTACGGATTTACGGCGAAGAGGACGCATGTAATAACGATGGTTTTTCGACTGCAGCGAACAACACGTCTTACAATATGTCTCGTCGCATTTGTGCTCAGATCCCGATTTTACAAATCGCACGCATCCGTCGCAAATCTTAACGGAATCACAGACGGAGGCGTACGATTTGCCGTCATACGAGTTGCTTTCGCGATGCCGATTGTAGAAGCTTTCTCCGAAAAAACTGCGTTTACATTTTCCACATCTGACGAGCGCTGCAACGAGATTTTCGCAATGCGTCACTGCGTAGCACTGTAGACATTTTTTCGCGCAACGGTGTCCCTTATCCGGACGATAGCCTACGTTACACGCGACGCAATACCCTCCGCGCGAACCGGCTGCAGCTTTCAAGCACCATATCGGGTTATAATGATGCGAACGTTCGTAGTACATGATGACGATACGAGGGTTCGCGTCCTAATTCACCGAGTATCGTGGTGACGTCGTACAACGGTTTCTCGCTACGTCTGAAAGTACTAAAATTATATATTACGATCGCAATATTTTCAGTAGTGAGAAACCGTTGGAAGCGATCAATCTCAGAAATTCCGCATCCCTCTTCAGGGATTACGACACCGGCGTTACGTGTTAATTCCAGCGCTAATTCTCGCTGTAACGCCGATGTTTTACATCTTGCGGAATTCCACAGCCTATGTAAACCTCCTTCGCGTGCATTTCCTCGCTGGCAATGTATCGGAGATAGCACCAAAGCGTGAGAGAGACACAGATTATCGATGTTATTGATTTGGAAAATTGATCGCTTCGCAACGTCTTCGCGCGTCAATTTATTCGATGAGCGTCCCCGACCTACCGGGACCGCGATACTAAAGACGCTCACCGAAAAATGTTGCGCCACGTCCATTCCGCCGGCACTTTGCGCTACCGAACTCACGAGGCGCCATATGTCTTCGAGAGTTAAGTCACGCGCCGGTCGGAATGATAAGCCGGCCGATCCATAAGTTAGATCCGCCGAATAAAATGTTAGACCAACGTAATCAGTTGGAGCACTCGAGCGTATAACGTACGCGTGTACCTCGCGGAACGCGTTTTTTAAACACCGTATCGTGTTCGCGCCGTCAGGAATCGGTCGTGTTTTATAAGACTTCCCTCTCAAGCGTCCTAAAAGTCCTAAACCGCCGAGAATTTTCTGCTCTTGTTCTATATACTATACCTAAATTCCGGTTGGCGATGCTGCTGCTGCTGCTGATGTAGTTGCTGCGTCGGTGCACGACGATATCGTCGGAATTTTCATCCTCCTCTTCCTCTGCTTCATTAGCACTTAAAGTGGCCTTGTCTTCGTCGACAGTTCGCACAATACCGCCGCCGGTTTGAACTGCATAATAAAATCTTGTTAATTTTTTATATAAATTTATTTCTTCTAATTTCAAATTTTATTACTTCCACTTTAAGGAAATACCATACCAAGGTAACCAAAAATTTTTGTAATCAAAAACGTACCTAAAGGTAAGGTAACGTACCTGTTTTATCCTTGACTTATTTTACTTTTCACTGAAACTCCTACGTTAGACGAAAATGCGTTAAAGCAACTATCTTACCATGCTCACTTGACGTAGATGGAAACGTAAACAAAGAGATAATAATTCTTACGTGTGGTTAATTAACTCGATTTTTTTTATTTTTATATTATATCACGCACGTGCGAGAATTAAGTATGAGATTTCGCTCTATTCTATTTATTTTAAATACAAAAGAATAAGTTTATTTTATATAATTTTTAAGTACCAAACAAGAAGGAAAAAACAAAATTTTAAAAACAGTTAATTGGACAACATTGCGCCGAGATTTAATTAAAAATTTTTATTCAAGTAATAACTTTGTGTAATAAAATTTATATAAAAACCAAGTTAAATTTATCAGATTAATAATTTAAAAATTTATCCTTTTTCACAATTGTTTAATGTAATCAAAAAATTTTACTATAAAAGCTTTAATATATCAAAAATATTTAATATAAATAATAAAAATCTACATTTTTGTTTTTTATAAATATAACTTATTATAATTTCAGAATTTATGTTTTATACCGTGATATAAAAATTATTAAATAAAAATTTTTATAATAAAAATACAAAATAATTTATATAAGATTTTATTTTATAAAAATTTTACTCTATTACTAATAAATAATTTCTTATTTGAAGTAGTAGCTGATAAATAATTACAAATAAATAGCTAGCCTTACGTGTATAGTTGGATATAATAATAATAATAATAATTCATAATTTTTAAATACATTTTTATTTTGTTTTATTAAATGTACAATATTTTTAGTTTTAAAATGTTACTAACTCCGTTCTGTTATGTTCCAAAATTGGTAGATAGGGAGAAATCACGAAAATAGTGGACGAAGTAGAACCTTGAACGAAATATTAGCCTAGGGGTTCCAGTGCTTTTTTACAGTCTATTCTCATGTCCCCCCAAAATTTTGCATAGTTGGGTGTAAGTAATTTCTAAAAAAAATAATTAAAATTATATTTAAAATTATATTAAAAATTTTATTTAAAATTATATTTTTAAATAATATATTCTATTTTAAAATAGTATATTATACTGTTATATTACCTGAAGGTGCTACTCCGTCATCTCCCCTCTCCTCCACTCTCTCTAGCGTTCCTTCCTGCCCTTCCTTTTCTTCAACCACGCTTTCTCTCTCCTCTTCCTCTTCATTCTCATTTTCTTCTTCTTCTTCTTCTTTTTCAATGGACGTCACGTTCATAGCGTCGATTTCTCCTACTAACAAATAACATAATGTTATTTTTATCAGAAATGTACTGAATTGTGAAAAATCTCATTATAAAACTTACTCTGAGAAAATAACGCCTCCGAGTCGAGCGTATTCGGTAACTCTATCTCCTCCTCTCCCTCCTCTTCGTTTCTTTCGGGATTATTCTCTTCCTCTTCTTCGTTTTCTCTTTCTTCCTCCGTTTCTTCATTTTCCTCCTCCTCTTCCTCCTGATGTTCCTTCTCTTCCTCCCCCTCATCATTATCATCATCATCACCTTCTTTATCTTCCTCTTCTATCATTTCATGTTCTCTCTCTTCAATATTCTTTTCCATCGCTCGTTCCTCCCGCTCTGCTAGCATTCTTTCAAAAGCTTCCTCTTCCGCTTCCATCACGCCGTTTTCTCTTTCTTCTTCTCGTACTGAAAAATATATTATTATTATTATTATTCATACGAATTAATCTGAATTAAGTAAAAAATTAAAAAAAAAATGCTTACCAGGTGTAAATAACGCCACTGAGTCGAACGAGCTCGGTGCTACCTCTGACCCGTTTTGCGTGTCATCATCTAAAATTATAATTTATGTATTATTAAACTGTATTGTAATATTAATCAACTTTTGAGTAATATCTTGTATTTTTTTAAATTATTGCTTACCAGAGTCCAATTCCACAACGGGGATGACGCAAGGGAGTACTGCTGCTGCTGGTGCTGCTGCCGCGTTTGCATCAGGAGCTTCGTCAATTCGACGGTTTCCCAAAAACTAAAACTTTCAATATGAACTAAACTTCTAACTAAAATTTTAAGAAATATATTTTATTTTCAACTTACGCGCAGGTACAGCTTCCACAGGCATCTCTGCCGCACAACGTCGTCTCAAACTTACAACCTTCAAACTTAAACGACCGTGCTGAGTAAGATAAGGTTTTACACGGGCTACAGGTCTCTCTCCTACAAAAAAAGCCACAATTAAATTAAAAAATACTAACTTTTTTATGTCAATTTTATTAGATATTTAATATTTTTTCTTACCTGATTCTCTTCTGTTCTGATTTTCTACCATCGCGTCTCGACGATGTAGAAAATGTTTGATACACCCCCACTCGCGTCATTATCATAATAGTTTTGAGCTGCGATTCGCGCTTCGACGATACGTGATATTATATTTTCTATTCGGGCGTTTCTGCAAAAATAACCGTGTTTGAATAACATACACAACAGTGTGTTGGAGCACTCTTTTTCTGCGAAACGCTCGAATAGAGAATAATTTATCTCATTGTCGTCACGAGATAAATGTTTAAAATAATCGCACTTTTTAATTAATTTATTTTGATTACACACAATTATTAAAAATCTCACTATTATCGAGCGCGGATCCATTTTCGACTTTTCTCGCACACGTAACAAACTCACACAAATAAAAGAAAATGTTTAAGTCGTCTTACAAAAGCACAAGAACTAACACTTGTTCGTGTCAGAACACGAAATTTATACCCTATAAACTCGACTTTGTTAGAAAATGACGAAAATAGTGGACGTGATTTTCTACTTACCCTACTGGTAGAAACTAGTTTCCCACTTTTCTTCGTGTGTCCGAATCTTCTCGAAAAATTCGTTATTTTTCTCGTGAAAGGGAATTCTCGCAAAAATTAGTTATTTCCATAGTATAACATTTTATAATAAAAACAAATGTGAAATATATTTCCTATAATTTTTGTTTCAGAAGTAACTTACTTAGCTGAAAGATAAAAACATATGCAGTTATCTGAATCATGTAATTCCCCTTCTAAATTTTTATTTTACCCTTTACTTATATTTTTAACTGCACGTGCTTTAATTGATGTTAATTACTTTTTTCTTAAATTTTATATTAAATTTTTAAAAAATTTTAGGTGAGACGATAAAAAACGCATTCTCATTTCATTATTCTACAACCAACAGTAAACATTTAGATTCGAGAAGAAAAGAATACATGTTCGAGCAAGTTCGTTCATGTCTCGTCTTCAACGCTCGTCTCGTATTCAGAATTCAAATTTTTACTCGTTACTCTTTTACATAAATTTTTAGTTTGTTTTTGACAAATAATACTTAATTTTTTAAATTAACATTAATTTTTTACGATTTGAATTTCAGTATAAACTAACGTGGTGTAATTATTTAAAAATAGAAAATTTTTAAATAAAATTTGTTTATAAGGATAGGTGGGGTTTTTCCAACACTTTCTCATCTGCGCACGCAACTTTTATTACGTCACAAACAGAAGTGACGATATTACTATAATGTAAACGCGAATTTATTCGAAATTCTTCTTTCGTAGCGTCAATCTTGCGAACAGAAAGTTACCTTTGCTCTTCTTGAACTTTCGATTTTGAGACCGTGAGAGTTACACGTCTTATTTCAGCCAGTGACTTTTCATTCTGTTCCTTCTTACAACGAAAAAGAAGAACAATGGTCAGCCATCAACAAAGTGCTAATTACTACTCCTCGATCCAGTCAATCCCCGATAATCTTGGGATACGCGACAACGACAACGAAGGAAGAGACCGCCAGCTTCATATGCTGCTCTCCACTTCGTACGGTCTTAATAATTCTCATACGAAGAGGATACAAGTCGGATTACAATCAACGGAGGAAGGTGTCTTCGTTCTATTAATAAAATTAAGCAGTAACAACGCCGACGGTATTAATTTCGATGTCGACTCCTGGCTGCAATTTCAAGTTTATACGAGACTCATGAGTGAGTACTTGCGCGGTGATGGCAAATTAAAGCCGAATCCCGTCGGTATAAAAAACATCAACATCAGCTTCACCTCGGCCTATGGATCAAGATCAATTCTAATATCGTATAAGGAAACTGAAGAGGAACGCTCTTCGGAGGAAACCGTTGAAGATGCTACAGATTCTTTTCGGTAACAAAGAAACGGAGACACTACTCCGTTGCAATAGTGATGCAGAAAACTACGTTCCAGGGGTTGCTGAATGTGCTCAAATGTGTCGACGCTCATTTAGAACATTTAAAATTGTTAAGTGAAAGCGTCAATGTGTGTGCGCAACGCTTAATTCAAGAAATTGAACTTAAACTACCACTAAGTTATGTAGATTGTGAAATTATGTAAAATTAACAATAAAATGTAATGAGGAGGATATTGAACGCAATGTACGTACTCAAATAAACGATTTAACTTTCCTTGACGTATGTATATTTTAATATAATATTTTTGGAACTGATTACACTACGTTGTAACAAAATTACCAATATAATTTTGTCAAAACGTAGAGCATAATTTTTTGTAAAATTTTTGTCAGTCACAATGTATCTTTGTACGAAAAGTTTGCGTATTAAAATAAAATTATTTTTTACTCGTAACCCAGCATATTTCTTTTTAGTTCCTTCCATAATGCATAGTTTTTGATTTTTATAAAACTCTAAACATTCAAGTTTCTGTTTGCGTTTAAAGTAGTCTCTACATGATAGCAAAAGAATTTTCTTACAAAAAAGTTAAACCCATTATATTTCTTTTATTCATGATACATAGTTTTTTCTTTCTGAGACTCGAAATATACTCGCTCCTGTTTTGTTCCTTAAGTATCACTTCATAATAGCAAAAGATTTCTCTATCTTACAAAAGCACTTTTGTTCTGTAAGTCTGTTAACCTGTTACAAAACGTACACCTATCTGAAACGCAACCCCCAGCCGAGCAAGACTCCCGGATCTAAGATCCGACATTCATCATTTGTCACTTCTGACATTTTTCCGAGGGACCACTAGTTCTGAAATTTCAAAATTCAATAGTATACTCAGGGCAGCCATGGAGTGCCAATCAAAGCTCGGGGCAGCCATGGAGTGCCAATCAAGACTCGGGGCAGCCATGGGATGCCAATCATAACCCTCTGTTCAAAATCGTGACGACACAAGCTCAGGGTACCCAATCAAGGCTCAGGGCAGCCATGGGGTGCCAATCAAAACGCGCCGTTCAAATTCGTGACGTCACAGCGTCTAGTTTTCCCCACCAGGCCCAGACGGGGAAAGGGGGGTTTGTTTTGACGCCCTATGGCTGCCCCAGACAAGGACAGGGGGGCAGACACTCCCGCTGTGAGGGCGAGGAATGGGGGTTTGTTTTAACGCCCCATGGCTTCCCCTATACTACTACTACTATTTTTTATCTACAGATCTTGAGTTTTTTCTATATTATTTTTCTCAACTACTTACCAAAAGTACATTTTAAATTCTACATCAGTATATAAAAGCACAACATTCTCGACATAATTTTGGCAACGGAAATGTGGCACTACACGTGGCGTAGCTGCCATTAGTATAAATAACTCGTTTTCCTCATTATCTGATGAGTCGCTAGTAGTATAGGGGAAGCCATGGGGCGTCAAACAAACCCCCCATTCCTCCTCCGTCTGGCGCTAGGTGGGCGTGTCTAGACAGTGTGTCGTCACGGGAGAGGGTGGAATGGCGCAATCTGTTTGGCTGACGCGTGGAGGTGGAATGGCGCGTTGCCGTTTTGAACGGAGCGTTTTGATTGGCTACCCTATGGTTGCCCCAAATAGTGATTGGCTACCCTAAGTATACTACTGGATTTTGAATAAAGAGGGGGGAGGAATTTTGGGTATAGGGTCCCTCTCTCGGAAAAATGGTGGAAGTCAGATCTACGTCTTGCACAGCGAGGAAGTATGGAAAGATCAGGTACGAGTTTTTGTAAACGGGATAATAGTTCTATAGGTCAAGGATACTTTGTAAGAGAGAGAGAGAGAGAGAGAGAGAGAGAGAGAGAGAGAAATTTTTTTTGCTACAAAAAAAAATGGTAAAGTTCCAAATTTGAAGGGTAAGTAAAGTTTTTTTTTGTTCATTACGTATCATTTACGCATACAATACTTATATATATTATATATATTACCAACGTCGCGATCACTTTGCGAAAATATGCTGCAATTGTAGCATTACAAATTAAAAATTTTGTTTATAACAAATAAAATCTTTTGTAATAAATATTTTTTGTATTATTAATTATGTTTTTGTGTATTAATAATTATGTTTTTTAAATAAATATTACTATTTTCTTTTACTATTGTGTTTAAACTGCATTCATTTTGTACTAAATTCACATTACAAAATAAATATATTTTTTTAACAGAATAAAAAAACTGACGATAGATTCTTAAAGTACAACTCTTCCCCTTTCCATTAATCACGATTTTAATTACTTCATCTATTTGTTCTAATAAATACGGGCGTTTGAAAAAAGGCAAATTTTTACAAAAATTTTTCGTTCCTTTCTCATTTTTTTCAAAAAATCTTTTTTCTTTTAATATCTTCGACTTTTCAGCCAAGACCATCATAATTCTGAGATTTTTTCTTTTGATTAAAAAAAAAGTTAAAATTGATTAAATACATTTGGAGATATAAGTCAATGAAATTTTGAGGTTAGCCTAACCCCTGTGTGTAGGAATCGGGAGAAAAATAAGGTGTGTAGGCAGAGAATTAAGGTAAAAAACAGAAACGTGTATGTTTTGACTCTGATATAGGAAAAAGTTATGTATTATGTAAGGGAGCGAGAAAAAAATAGACGATGGTTAAAATTATAAATAAAACAATATTTATTTATATATCTTATTTTCTAGAAAATACAAAATTGCAAATGACAGCACGCTTAAAGCTTTATATATTTTTTTATTTCCACAATTAAAAATTTTACGAAACATTTTCACTATTTTTCGATTGTTGTGTTTGCAATCGGAAGATCAAGAAATCAATTAAGATTATAACCGTTACACATAAAATATAGGAAAACATAGCAATATTGTCCGCAAGTTTGTGAAAGCAGTCTTTGTAGAGATTCGGTGTTCCATTGATACTGCACTGAGTTCCGTCGTAATCGTAGGAGGAATCGAGAATCCAAGGGCGGTAATGTATAGGTATCGAAATGTTCCTGTCCCACGTTCATCGAGATAAAACGCGACCTAGTGCTCGCCAGGTTGATTGTGATCGTCGGTATTAGCGACGATAGCTGTCGACATCCACACCCTTGGTAGTTTATCTGCTGGATAGACTCCGACATACTTCGCATTTAGTTGTTCTAACGCACGTAAAATTTCCAGTGAATTCATACGAGGTGAGCGGGAGAGATGAATTGTTTGTTTAATCATAGTGTTCTTTTTACTCGAGCTGACGTTTTCGTGAGATGTTGCCGATAGTTCAGGAGTGGTAAGATTGTGAGACGTCAGCACAGCGTTAGTTTTGCTTTTGTCCGACGTCGTTTCGATAAAATAATTTTCTTTCTCTTCGTCTAATGTCGGATCCTCGACTTTTATTTCGGCGTTTTGAGCGATTTCTTCTCCCTCTTCTTTGACTTCTTTCTCTTCTTTCGTATGATCACTAAGGAAACTGAAGTAGTTTGGGCTTTGGTTATTTTGTTCGTTTAACCAGTGTTTTAATTTGTAAGCGTTGCGTAACGTGCAAAGAAATTTTGCGCTAGTGCGAAATCAGTGATAACTGCAGCGATGTCCAAGCTCATCGGCATCAGGCAATATTTTGAATGTCGGTGAATCTGCTTCCAGATTATATATATTTCTTGAGAGCAGATTACGCAAGTAACTTACTTTTTCTTGTTAGTCTAGAATTAGACTTTTTTGGGGAAAAAATTGGTAACTCAGGTTTGACTGTGCATAAAGCACAATTAATATGCGTAGATTAAGGGATTACACCAACCTAGCGGGTAAAAAGATCGATTTTTTAATTACATTTTCTTGAAGCTTCAAGTTTCGAGAATATATCCTGAAAGTTTTATGTCGATATCTGCAAAAATGCCGGAATTACAGAGAGTTGAGTAAAACGGGATCGAGCGTTCAAGTGCTCGAATTAATAAAGAGCTTCTACTTCGTTTAGCCGAAACAGATCGAAGAAGAGACAACGACCATTGAATCCATTTGAAAGCGAACAAGAAGAAGTTCGCCTCTCATATGGCCCCGGAATTGCCGACTAGAGGTAAAGTGCAACATTCGTAGTTAACAATAGTAGAACTAAACTTAAAACTTTAAACGCGTTTTTCTCGAAACATGGTTTTCAAAGACGGTGACCACGAGATCTCAAAAACTAATCGATGGATCGTTTTCAAATTTTTGCACAATATTCTCAGAAACATTTTTTTGTCGGTGAAGATCTATTTTTTATCGATCTTCATTAAAAATTAAAAAAAAAATGAAAAGGACGAAAATTTTTCGTTATTTTTAAATTTTAACTTTAACTCATCACCATTTTGTAAGAAACAATAAAATCGACAATCGGCGATCATCACCGACAAACCACTACTGTTAGCTTAAAAACATCATTTTGTTTTTTTGTTTTAGATGGATCATTTAGACGGGTTATTAACAATTTAACAAATGGCCATTTTTCATGATTTTTTCTACTTTACAAACTATTCGACCGATCTTAATGAATCAAATTTATTATTGTAGCTCTACTTAATACCTCTAACTTTTATTTGAAACTTTTTTTGATTCCGCTTTTAGTTTACGAGGCGCAAGCAAAAAACTACTTTTTCCTCACTTCAACCCGTAATTTTGCAATAACCCCCTATTGTACCCCTCGTTGGGAGTACGATTGGGGATCGCTGCCAGAGATCTCGCGAGGAGGATATTTAGTCACTCACACCGTTATTCGTCTTGAACACTTTTATTATCTAGTTCGAATAGATCGCGACCCCGCAAGGCAGACTGTCGCGTCTATAAATTTGTTGTCCACGACCCTGCAAGGCAGAGTGTCGTGGTTGTGTATATTACAATGTGTTTGCAGGTGATACACGACCCCGCAAAGCAGAGTGTCGTTTGTTATCTTAGTTTGTCTACTTTGAATTGACCCAACTCTCATTTTCTTTCGGCGGTTTATATATCCGATAATTCGGTAGTTGGATCGAAAGAAGAGGAGGATTGCGTGAGGGTATAAATCGGTCAGCATTCCAAATTCTTGCTTAGACAGTAAGTGCTGTCTAAGGAGTGTTGTACCCCTCGTTGCGAGTACGATTTGGAATCGCTGCCAGAGATCTCGCGAGGAAGGTATTTCGTCACTTACACCGTTACTTGTCTTGAACACTTTTATTCTTGTATTCGTTACAGTGAGTAGATTGCGACCCCGCAAGGCAGAGTGTCGCGTCTATGAACTCGTCGTCCACGACCCCGCAAAGCAGAGTGTCGTGGTTGTATATTTACAATAAGTTATCTCGGCGATACACGACCCCGCAAAGCAGAGTGTCGTGTGTAGTCTTAGTTTGTCTACTTCGGATTGACCCGATCCTCACCTTCTTTCGCCGGTTTATATATCCGATAATTCGGTAGTTGGATTGAAAGAAGGAGAGGATTGCGTGAGGGCGTAAATCGGTCAGTATTCCAAATTATTGCTTAGACAGCAAGTGCTGTCTAAGGAGCATTGCGCTAATTGTCGAGCGGATTGCGCTCGACCGACTTACGTCATCGTGTTACTGACACCTTATCGTTATGAGTGTGTCAGTCATAACAGGAGCATTGCGCTAATTATCGAGCGGATTGCGCGGAAACTCGCGCAATGCGCTCGATGCTGACTGCTGCAGCTGACTGACTTACGTCATCATGCTACTGACACCTTTCTTATTGTTATGAGTGTGTCACTCATAACATCCCTTCCCCCTGATAAAAAGAAAATGAAGAAATTGAATTTTCGCTTTTTTTCCTAAGGTTGTATCGGGCCTTCGTATATCGGATTGTTTATAAATGTCGTTCTTCTACGCTTATAAACTATTACAATAACAATTACAATACTAATGATTATTATGGTTATTAATGTTGCCGATCCTATTGGGTACGCAAATGTCTCTATAAAATTGATATTGTCCGTTTGAGACGTTATTTCGTCTAAACTTTGGCTAAATGCCGTTAATTCGTTAGTCTTTTATCACTTTTTGCAACTGAGGTACCGGCACTGGTTTTAATGTTTTCTTATCCTCTTCGCGGAGTCGCGAGAGATACTTCACGATGGTTTGCCAATTTCCGAGTTCTACCTTGAAGGGGAAATTTTTTCTTTTGCCAGCTGTAGGGTAGCTTCATCCAATTCCTGGATTATTTGGTCGACAGGCAGTAGATGCGTCATTATTGTTGCATCCCGCGTGTTTGTGAGATATTCGATGATGTCTTTCATGTCGTTGGTTAGATCTATTATAATGGCGTTGATAAGGGTTAAATATTCATTGACTTCTTCTCGTAGTAGACTGTCGGCTTGCTTCTGGCGGATTTGGCTTGAGATTTTAGCCAGTAGATTTTCGTTGTAATTTAATGCTTGCTTAAGGGATTTCAAGTGCCCAATTGTACCGTTTATTATCTTTAATTGATTTTTTATGACGTGGTTATTTATCCTTTGGTTGTTTTGTAGCATTTTCATTTGTTCTTCTATTCTTCTCGCATCTTCGGAGTCCATGGTCCCAAACAAAGTTTTGCTTATGTTGCCAATGGCGTTTATTAGTCCTCGTTTGCTTCTAGGGTGTTCATACATGGACATTAGTCGTATCATTGTAGCCATACCCTGCGTGTTTTCTTTGCGTAATATTTTTAGTGTGCTTGACACATCCTCTCGGTACTTTCCGTTGTCCTTTTGCAGTATTCTTCTGCTTGTTGAATGTACTCTTGTAGTGCGTGCCACCGATGGCTGATGCTGATTACGCCAGTCTTGATTACTATCTTTCATGTGGAGGTGGTTGATTAATAATCATCACGGCATACAATGGGAGGATGGAATGAGTCCATACAGCATGGCTAGGAGTTTGATTATAACGGCGGTAATGGATGCAACAGCGGCCAAAGATAAAATTACTGTATACGTTAAGGGATGTGAGAAACAAGAATGGTTGCTAGATTTGCTCCTGGACGAAGCGATACATGAAGTCTATATTGAAAACATCGAGACGCATTATGAAAACATTAAATCTTTAAATAAAATGGACGTTACGCACACCTTACGTTGTCAGAAACATGTAAACAATTGCGCTCTACAAAATATATTTAAACTATTTAATTGGTGTCTAACAATAAAAAAAAAATATATGCAATTTTTTTTATTTTATTTAACCCTATCATATTTTCCCTTTTTTACCTTTAATAAAATCTACATTTAATAGTTTAAATTTATATATATATATATATAGTGTTACGCCCGCGCTGCTGTACGATTACTAAGAAGGCCGCGTGGCGTAACAATATATATATATATATATATAAATTTAAACTATTAAATGTAGATTTTATTAAAGGTAAAAAAGGGAAAATATGATAGGGTTAAATAAAATAAAAAAAATTGCATATATTTTTTTTTTTATTGTTAGACCACCAATTAAATAGTTTAAATATATTTTGTAGAGCGCAATTGTTTACATGTTTCTGACAACGTAAGGTGTGCGTAACGTCCATTTTATTTAAAGATTTAATGTTTTCATAATGCGTCTCGATGTTTTCAATATAGACTTCATGTATCGCTTCGTCCAGGAGCAAATCTAGCAACCAAGGAACGAGTTATAGCCTATTTTAGTCGCGTTTTGAATAAAGCCGAGAGGAATTATTGCGTTACGCGTCGAGAACTTTTGGCGATAGTTGAAGCAATCAAAGCTTTCCGTCATTACCTCTTGGGACAAAAATTTTTGATTCGTACAGATCACGTTTCCCTTAGATGGCTTTTGTCTTTCAGAGATCTTGAAGGACAGCTCGCGCGTTGGTTGGAGAGACTCCAACAATTTGAATTTGAAATTGTTTTTCGGAAAGGACAGTTTCACGGAAATGCCGATGGACTGTCTAGACGTCACTGTGAATCTCAAGGTTGTAGATATTGTGCTAAGATCGAAGAAAATTGTGCTCGAGAGTCGAGGAAAACTATTACCTTGGCTCGTATTACCTTGGCTGAAGAAAATTTAGAAGAATGGCAAAGGGAACAGAAAGAGGATCCTAGTTTGTCGGTAATTTTTCGCGGTAAGGAAACAGGAGTACGTCCTTTACGCACGGAAGTTTCGGATGTTTCTACCCGTATTTACTTGTTGTATTGGGACGTTATAAATCTTAAGAACGGTGTCCTTTATAAGAGTTGGTATGCTCCAAATTTGAAATCTAGCTTCCTTCAATTATTAGTTCCACGTAAACGAGTCAAGGAAATTTTAGAGAAAGCCCATGATTCTTTGTCGGGAGGACATTTCGGGGTGAATAAGACCTTGGAGAAAATTAGGAAGCGGTTTTACTGGGCTTCATGTAAACAAGATGTAGAGGACTGGTGTAAATCCTGTGAAGTGTGTGTGGCAAGAAAGGGCCCCTTGGGAAAGGGAAAGTCTCCTTTGCAAATCTTCAATGTTGGAACTCCGTTCGAAAGAGTTCAAATGGATATTCTTGGTCCTTTTCCCATTACTTCTTCTGGAAATAAGTATTTGCTTGTTGTAGTCGACTGTTTTACCAAATGAGTAGAAGCTTTTCCCTTGAGAAATATTAGAGCAAAAACAGTGGCGGAGGTTTTTGTTAATCAAATTGTTTCCAGGCATGGGACACCTTTCGAAGTTCATACGGATCAGGGAAGGAATTTCGAGTCCAAGCTTTTTACTGAACTCATGGAACTTCTCGGAATTAGAAAGACAAGAACTACTGCCTTGCATCCTCAATCGGATGGTCAGGTTGAAAGACAGCATCAAACCATTACTAATTATTTGGCGAAGTATATTTCTTCAAATCAGAAGGATTGGGATCGTTGGATTCCTATGTTTCTTTTGGCCTATAGAACCTCAAAGCATGAGGCTACTGGAGTGACTCCGGCAGAGTTGTATTTTGCGCGTGATCTTAGATTGCCTTTGGATTTGTTACGAGGGAAACCGCCTGAATCTTGTAAGGAAGACCCTCATACTGCGGAAGGTTTCGTTAAGGATTTTCAACGAAAAATGGAGGGATTTCATGCGAGTGTTAAGGAAAGATTAGATATTCGATCTTCACGTGTTAAGTCTCGCTATGATCGCAGAGCTAGACATATTTTATTTCAGGAGGGGCAGAAGGTCTGGTTCTTCAATCCCCGAAGAGTTAAGGGGAAGGCTCCTAAATTACAAAGTGATTGGGAGGGACCTTATTTTATTGTTAGGAAATTGAGCGAAGTAGTTTATTGTATTCAGAAAACTCCGAAACATAGAAGAAAGATAGTTCATTCAGATAGGTTAGCTCCTTTTTATGAGAGGAAATTGGTGCGATAGGTGAGTCGGAGCCCGGAATAGAAAATAAAAAAAGGAAACGAGACGTTGACAAAAAAGGAATTGTTTTTTTTTTGGAAATTGGAGAAGTTTGTTGCTTGTTGTTTTATTTTCTTTTCAGGAAAAGAAAAAAATTACGAAACGAGAGATGCTTTACAAGCTTTCCTGGAAAGTGAGCGAAATCCTTTCGACGGGGGATCAATTTCTTTTCTTTGTGATTAAATGAAGACTGCCTCACCCACGGTTTTTGAGCCGTGGTTTTCCCGTGGGGCGAAGGGCAAATGCCGAGGCAGGGACTAGAGGAGTCCTTTCAGGACGACGGGTCCACGGTGGCTACCCCCCTCTTGTCCGAAGAGGAACGGCGACGTCGGTTAAAGCGTGGAGGGCAGCGTTTGGATCAAATCCAGTAGACGAGAACCTAGAGGAGTGGAGTTCACTCAGGAGTCGGCCCAGGGAGAGGGAGATCGTCTCTTCCTCAGAGAATGCCGAATAGTGGTTCTAAAAGGACTTTTGGAAAGGATGGAGGTCCTGGATTTCCCTGAAGACAATTAGGACTTATTTAGGAGCGGCGCTCGGTAACCTGGGACAAAGCTCAGGGAGAGCAGGAGGCCGTCCTGGAACTTTTGTGTCCTAATCGGGGAAACGGAAGACTGCCTTGGTACTACCCTTTCGGATTGTCGGGACGACAATCTTGAAGAGAGAGGGTAGTGTTACGCCCGCGCTGCTGTACGATTACTGAGAAGGCCGCGTGGCGTTCCTTGACGACGGGCTGCTATTTACAAACAAGTGCCTTTGCGACTAGATTCCGAGCTGTCAAACTGTTCGGACGTATTTCTTGCAATTCTATCACTGTGTTCTTGTATTTGTGTTACATTAAAGAGCCGTGTGAGTTTTCAGTGGTGTTACAATTTATTTCAATCGGGAGTGCGTGTAACAATATATATATTTAAATCGTAATAAACTTAGTACGACAGATTTTCAGTGACTTATAATGTATTAACGATAGAAGAAATTCGAAGTTCTCTATCATATACAAGAGAAAATCATTTCTAGTTAACCATACTAACGATACTTGACATAACATTGATCTCTAATTACTTATAATTACCATAGAAGTTGCATCGAATAATTTATCCTGAAGTCGTTAGATCAAACGTGAATATTTTTCTATCGTGTTATTTTACAAAGAGTGCATATTAAGGATAGTATTTCGTGCATTTCGTAATTTTCTAATAAGATGGTTACGAAAGGAGAATGTATAAAGAATCAATCGTGATAAATCTTCGTTAATTTAATATTCCATAAAAAACGATGAGAGAATTTGATGCGGCAAATATTATATTATTTGCAGGTTCCATACGTTTCCATCGCTTTCTCTCTTTCGACTTTCTTATTTACAAAAGTTTATTACGATTTAAATTTGTCCTATTTTTATTAATAATTTATAATCTCGTCATGTAATCGCGAGTGTGCGTAGCAGCCATCGACGCGAGCTTAGGCGCGGTGCGGCGAGACGTGGGAACGGCGACGACGCTACGCTTCTCCTTCTTTCCCCCGCCGCCGCCGGCAGCCAATGCTTGAAACAGTAGGCCGTGCTATGGCTCGAGCGGCTCGAGCCCTTCCTTCGGCGCGCAAGGCGCGCTCTCATTCGCACAATTTAAAAAATTTATATCTCGATTATTAGCAGACCAAACCCACAACAATATTGAACTTTTATGTTCATCTCGATCCCATCTACCTTTTTATGAACAGTGACCAGTATGCTCTGGGACTCCCTGTATATATATATATTAGGATAATTGGTAGGATACAAGAATAATTCTTAAATAATTTTTTTATTTTTTTTATACAGAATACATATTTATTTATTTATTAAGCAAAGCATCATATATAATATTGTCAGATGCATAAGTCACTAGTTCGCAATCTATTATACAAGTTTTATCGCATATTTTATTTAATACATAATTTGACTGCGTTACACTCGTTACAAATATTATTTCGTTGAAAGCAGTTTACAAATTTATTATATTTTTTTTTAACTACATGCATATCATGCCACAACTTAAAATATACATTATTAATATTTTCAAATTTAAGTAAAAATTGTACAGTTGATGGTTTTATGAACATAATTTTGTTATTTAAAGTGAATTTTATAATACTCTCGTTACGTAATTTGACGACTTTTTATATGAAAGTTATCAACTCATAGCGATGTAGTTGAATTCATAGTGATGGTTGACTGCAGAAGCCGCTCGATATCCGTATGTTTCTGATTCATCATTACCCAGGTATCATGTGAAAGTTGTATCTCGTTGCCCTTGTTGTCGCCATGAATCATCTCCACAAAAGGCTCAGGCCCTACGCTGATTCGCATGTCCAAATATTTGTATGAGGTAGCCGTAAGGGGAAATCTCCTTCTCAGGATGCGGGGAGTATGGCGCGGCTGTGATACTGTTCTGTAAAGAAAAAAAAAATATTGCAAGTTAGAAATAAAATCCAAATTAACATGTAACAAATTTTGATTTAATTAAGAAATACTTACGGTTTATCACGAGCTTCGTTTTCTTGATTTGGAACGTAGTAGTTCAGCTCGTATGTTTTTCCGATCGACTCCAGCAGTGAACGCTGTCCTTTGTTGTCCGTCCGGTAATGAGCGACTGTAATGAGGATGTTCGTAATGAGCGACTGATGTATGGAACTCTTCTTCTTATATGGTGTGCCCCTCCATGTATTAATAGTGGAAATAGTAGTGAGCATGGTGACTATGGTTGTGACTGTGACTATTGTTGTAACTGCAACTATTGTTGTAACTGCGACTGTGACTTAATAGGTAGATTGATTTTTAGTGGGAACAAATAGGGCAAATGTTGCACAGTAATAAAATATAAACTGCTCTTCTGCAATTCGAACAGTACTTGCCGCTAATTGCTTCAATCGTGTCCGTTAAATGTTGGCGGACGGCAAACATTTTATCGGCATCCATGGTCGCCACTCCGATCATTCATTCGACACATGCAATGAATGTACCTGTATCGTATGTTTCTTCAGTTTTATAAAAACAATATATTGCACAGTGTTTCGTCTGTGAGTTTACCGCTAGCAGTTGTGCGATTGAGATGTCTCTTTCATGGGTTTCGTTGAAATCTTCACTGCAGTCGCTCAGGTATTGGCTGACACCACGCTCTCGCGATCATCTTCCTCCTCCGCCTCAAAATGGAGATCAGGAACATTTTCATCAAATTCATGGACAATGTCCATGAAATTTTCATCATCCATTTCATGGTGTATGATGTCAGCAACGTTACGTTGATTGTTAGCGTCTTCATTGTTCTCATTCATATTTACATTCAGATTATTTATATTATTTACATTATGTATATTATTTACATTATGTATTACATCTACAATTTCGACTTCTTCATCATCCGCGATGTCGATAATTTCAATGTCATCTCCAGTAATATCGATAATCTCTATTTCATTTGCCATTTTTGCGAAAAACTGAATTGTTTACTAAATCGCACCTGAGAAACTAACTGCACACACACACACACACGCACGCACGCACGCACGCACGCACGCACGCACGCACGCACACACACTTTCGGGTAAACTTACTCGAAAACGTCTAAGGGATGCTCTAAGAGTTTCACTATATATACTTATGCTATTTGTAAAGTCACGTGACTTTGAAAAGAATTTTAAAAGAAGGGAAAAAGTCCTACTGAGATTTAACATGTTGCGAGACGTTCAATTGTATTAAAGAAATTTTTTAGGTATAATACTAAACGTAGACTATAGTATTCGAATGTTACTTTTTTTTCTTATTAAAAAAAATATTTTTAAGGTTTATAAAATCTAGCAGCTTTTGATATCGATGCTCGCTGGCAGCCAAGATAAGGGCGCTGCTTATACGATTAATGTAGTAAAAGAAAGAGAGTACAAACTGTAACTGAGGTGGAATATACGTAATATAATTTTTATTGTTTAATTATTTATAATTTAAATTTATAGTACATATGCATATGTAATCTAACTCAAATTATAAATAATCAAATAAAAATGACATTATATATGTATGTGAAAGAGAAAAATAATAGTAAAGCTTCTTTACCTATGTACCTAAGCGACGGCAGCGACCCATGAACACAAAAGACTTTCGAAAACATGTTGAGACAAGTATCTCATTTCATAGAAAAAACAATAAACAAAAGAATTTTGAAATTTATGACAGAATCATTTGTTATAGGAAAATAATAAAAAAAGAAAATTTATGACAGGGTCATTTGTTATAGGAAAACAATAAACAAAGAAAATTTATGACAGAATCATTTGTTATAAGAAAACAAAGGAATTTTGAAATTTATGACAGGGTCATTTGTTATAGGAAAACAAAAGAATTTTGAAATTTACGATAGGGTCATTTGTTATAAAGAAGAATAAACAAAGAAAATTTATGACAGGGTCAATTGTTATAAAGAACAATAAACAAAAGAAATTTTGAAATTTATGACAGGGCCATTTGTTATAAAGAACAATAAACAAAAGAAAATTTGAAATTTAGGACAGGGTTAATTGTTATAAAGAACAATAAAAACAAAAAAATTTTGAAATTTATGTGACAGGTAATTACCCCCACTCCTTTCCCCTTTCCCCTTCCCCCTATTCTATTGTTTGAGTAGAACCCGCCTAGTATAACTACTTACTAGTAATTTTATTAGTCGAAATAATTCATAATTTAACGGAATAAATTTTAATAAACTCAGTCGTTTTGAGCTTCACAAAGAAATGTATACAAATTTGAAAATTACCAGCGAGGAAAAGAAAAATAAAATTTTAAATTACATAGCAAAAAAGTTTAATATTAATGCCAGTAAAGGAGTTCAACAAAAATTACAATTGCATCTTAATCAATATTTTTTTACACGATATAAAGAAAAATGGAAAGCTTCTTCAAGACGGATTGATCTGTTCTTAAAGAAAAATTCTAAATGGTTAGATACCGAAATTAATATACTACGTTTCGATGAAGAAAACTCAGGTTAGTGATATTTAAATATAAAAAGAGTGCCTGAAACTTGTTTACAAATGCAAAAAAGATGTAAAAGATTTTATTCAATTCGTTGTTAGTGCGTATTTTGTGAAATTGTAGCAATTTTATAACAAAAAATGAATATTAATTATACACTCACTCGAAAAAAAAGCGGTACACCTAAAATTTGTCAAAAAATCACTAAACTTCCAATGACGATAACTACGCGAGTAATAAAGATAGAAAGGTTTCTAGAAAAAGAATTTAAAGCTTGAAATGTCTACTTTAAGAATTGATTTAGTAAAATTTTGCGTAATAATTTTTTTCAAAATGGCGTATGACAAAGCGAGAGCATGCGAAATTGAAAAATATTGGTCCGAGTTTGCGACGATCCATGGCGTGAGGCAAGTATCGCAACTTAATGGGATAAAAAGCATGCGATAGTACAGAGTTTTCCCTTCAAAATGCTTTTTTACTCGTCTCGATACGATGATTTTTCGCTGAGATATGCGCATTTAAAGTAAAAAACTGCCTTTTTATTCAAATGTGCATATCTCAGCGAAAAATCATCGCATCGAGATGAGTAAAAAAGCATTTTGAAGGGAAAACTCTGTACTATCGCATGCTTTTTATCCCATTAAGTTGCGATACTTGCCTCATGCAATGGATTGTCGCAAAATTGGGCCAATATTTTTCAATTTTGAGTGTTTTTGCTTTGTCATACGTTTGAAAAAACGTATCACACATAACTGTAATATAAAATTTTTTTAAGTGGCAATCCGAATCTTAAAAATGCTTCTTGGAAAACATTGCTAGCTTTATTAGGTGCTGAGATATTCAATTTTAAATTTTTAACAATGCCCAATTTTAACTATTGCAAGAATAAAAATTTCGGGTTTCGCTAACAACTATGGTTAGTCTTTATTTTAAAACTCGAAACCGTCCTCGGATTGTGAGCGTTCGACGTACATGTGCATGTGTGTTGCATAGCTGACTTCCCACGAAATTTTACTACTCCAGACTCACATCAACACAAGCAAATCTGAGTAGTTATGCGAACGAAGCTTCCCCATTAGGGAATTTTGATATTTGATTTTACCACGTAGAAAAAGTTCATTGGGCTGTATCAGTTTTAGGAATTGCGATATCTAATAAAAATAGACGACTTTCCTCTGACTATTTCTTATTAAAAGGTTTTACGATCGGAATTTGCATATCATGGGGCTCTGAAAAGTGCCGTGAATGGACGAACATTACGCAAGCTGAAATTCAAACTCTAATAAAGAGTATGCCTCGTCGCATGGAGGAAGTTATTCGTGCAAGAGGTGATCATACACACTATTAATGCAATATTATCTCTCGCCCTCTCTCTCTCTCTCTCTCTCTCTCTCTCTCTCTCTCTCTCTCTCTCTCCCCCCCCCCCCTCCCCCTCCCTCCCTCTCTGTTAATCTTTATTTCTCGTAATCACGCTTACTGTATTTCCCGCACGAGATCCCAGACGTACCAAAACAGACCTGCGAATAATCAAGATTTTTCTAAATTTCCTCACTACATTTATTTGTACGTCAATACTTCCTGATTCTCTTATAACAACTTTTGAAAGTTTGTATATAGAAAGGGTCGAATAGAAAAGTTTTTGATACAAACTAGTACTCATTGTAGAAATAAATTAAATAATAGATTAAATAATTCAATATATTATGTTATTTAAGAGCTTTTTTATTTATAAAATATTAATAAATAAAGAATGTTTTCTTACACTAAAACAAAAAGATGCAACAAGTGGATAATGACAATATCTACATTAAATTACTATTATATTAAAGACAACAAGTATTAGCCATAAACATACATTTTGAAAATAAATGGTAAAAAAAAATAGATTTTTAATACTGCTTTCCATCTGATGTGCGATGTTATCAATATTCTCAAATATAGAAGACAATTTATATTTTATTTTCTATTATATATTTTCGTTTATATTTTATTTTCTATTATATATTATTATCCATGCAAAATCATTACATACACATACACACACAGTTATCATAAATTTAATTTTATAATTTTTTTGCAGAAATTATAAAAAAAATATTAATTACTCAAATATAAAAGTAGTCGAATTTCACATCTCTGTAACACGTGCAAACTTGTAAGTAAAATGCGCTACTATAATCGAAAAAAACCATGTAAACAATTTACATAATAAGATGGCAAAATTGTGTGTATGTTCGTACATGTGTACGTGTTAATTAAAATTTATGCATTTCCTTTCTTTTCACGTTTCAATTTACTTTATTTAAAATTAAAATTAAATGAGCAAATAAAAAAGTGTTAAATATTTATCGAAAACATCATTAATTTTTTTCATTAAATCCACCAATTAAAAAATTGTATGTTAAATTAGCTCTGTGACTTTGTCCGGATGATTAGTATTAAGCGAACATGTTTTTTTCCTTTTATTAATTTTGCTCTCGATATGTTCAGATATTACGATAGAGAAAAATAGGTTTACGTCTTGCAGAGGGTCTACTTGAGGAATTTCAAGTATTTCCGTCAATCTACAACAATCATCATACGCTATTATTATTGATAAGACAGTATTTTTCGAAACCAACAATAACAATTGAGTAAAATAACACATAAAAAAACGACTTTTTAAAGACACTTTAAAATTATTTATTTAAAATTATTATAAAGAACCGTGATACTATATATATATACACAGAGTGTCCCAAAACAATGTGGGTCAACGCTCGTAAAAAAATAGAAGGGATCGAGATGAACATAAAAGTCCAATATTGTCTTGGGTTAGGTCTTGGGATAAATCTTGGATTAGGTCCACCAATAATCGAGGTATTAATTTTTCAAATTATGCGAATGAGAGCGCGTCAAGGGAAGAGCTCGATCAACTTAAGCCATAACACGGAAGAAAAAATCTATCATGAATGTATGATAAGCTTTCATTAATTTACTGTTCACAATTACAATAGAAATTAATTAGATTATTTGCAAATTACATTAATATCTCGATTATTGGTGGACCTAACCCAAGACAATATTGGACTTTTATGTTCATTTTGATCTCTTCTACCTTTTACGAGCGTTGACCCCACATGTTTTGGAACACTGTATATACCTATATATATGTATATATACATATTGGATAATTCTGCATCAATAAATTTAAATATGCATGAGTTCTGTTCAAAGTAAACAATTCCACAAGTTAACAATATACAAAAATATATCATATTTTTATAAAAATAATAACTTAATGTAATAAAATTTTATTTTTATTTTTATTCTTCAACAATATGCTATAATAGATTTGTATTTACAGGCAATGTGAGAAAACTTATATATTCAATTGATGCTGAATTAATACAAAAGAGCATTAATACCGAGACATTTATATGCATTTATTATAAAATTAAAAAATACTATAAAAAGAAAAATATTAAACGTCTACAAGTAAAAAAAATAGCTAGAAGAAAAAATAAGTTGTTTATAAATGCTATTAGTTAATTAAAAAAAAAGCAAATGTAATTTAAGCAAATAAGAATCAATGAGCAAAGCTTTTTTATAAGCAATTAAAAAAATTGTGTATGTATGTGTACACACACACACACACACACACACACACACACACACGTCTTAATTAAATATATACATCTTAATGATGCTAATAATTTTATACATATTGTATTAACAAATATTTTTGCCGTGTAGCTTTAATATTTAGAGACTTCTCATTTTTAAAATATTTTATTAATAATAATAAAAATATTAACATTTATGTACTATGTATATTATTTGTTTATTATTTATTTACTTATTTTCACTATTTTATTATTTATTATATTTATTATATTAGTATATTATTATATTATTTATTATATTAATACATTCGTGCACTGATATTTATCACTAACACATTGCATAATAATTTTATTTTAGTAAAATAAAATTGTATATAGGCACATTGTGAACCCCCTAAAATGACAAACTGACTTTGCATGTGTGTGTACATGTGAGTCTGATTATTGGAAAATAAAGCAAGTGAGTTTTTTTGCGCAAGAGGTCTCAAAATCTCAGAATTAAGTGTTTCGATTTTAAACGGATTGGCAATTAACAACTCGCATCAATATCATATAATAAAATTGCCATTAAATTATTAATTATAACTTTAATTTTTGAGATGTTTTCACTATGAAATAAATTTGATAAGTAAATTCCAGATAAAGATTACAATAGTAGCGCCGTGACATTTACGCAGTGAAGTCACACAGCGCAATTTTTTTATGTACATAGCATGACACCGCTACCGCGTCGCTTGATAAACTAGGACTGATTATTAAAATTGTCAATAATTCGTTGATGGAACAAGAGTACAAATGGAGAACAAGATTTAAAAAATTGTAAATATTGAAAGAAATAGTAAAAAATGGAAAATAAAACAGTAACAAGCGGGAAACAATTATACGCTTTTCTTATTATGGATGAAATATCGATACGTAAGCATGTAGAATTATATCATAAAAGAAAATGTTTCGATGCATGTATTTCGGAACATTAATTCCTACATAAAAAAATTACTTTACAAAAGAATTTACAAAAAATGTTGGCATGTTTATTAAGTGAATTTACCAAAAAATGAAAGATTCCAATTGCTGGACATTCGGCAAATAATACTATGTGTAATTAATTATAATTGGATACTAGCAATCAAAAATTACTAAGATACTAGCAAACAGAATAAGATACTAGCAAACAGAATTTAAACATACAACAGATTAAAATATACATATTTTTAGATGTTGCACATATGATAAAACTTATAAGAAATGTTTTAACCAGTAGAGGCGTATATATATTTTATGATAATAAAATTAAATGAGAATGCAGAGAAAAGTTGCACATTTACACGAAAAAGATTTCACTTGGCTAATAAACACGGAAACATTATGGTTTGAAAATAAAAAACGTTAAACTTACAAACATTCAGCAATAATATTGTAGTAACATTAAAATAACTTTTGCTTGACAAGCATAAAGATTTCTTAAGAAGTGGTGAATTATAAGTTTTATTAAAATTTTTATTTAGATCAATTTTTAACTTATTATGAACAAAGTTTATTTGATATATAACAATATTAGTATATTAAGAAATGTATTTATACGTATAATGGATGTAAATCCATTAGATACAGCAGAAACGTTTCAATTTTTTCAAAATCTATATCATCTATCTAGAATATTAATCACAATAGTATAATAAATAAACATTATATAAACTAAATTAAAAATGGAAACACTTTGTTTGAATTTGTTATGGAATAATATGCGGCCATAATAATATAGTCAAGTCTATAAACGTCCTACTTGGATTTTCACATTCTTAATTTTTATATTACAAGAATAAAAATAAGAATTAAAATAAAAATATTAAAAGAATAGAATTCAGCATTCATATCACACAGATCAGGGAATACCGAAATAGGGACATAAAGAAGAAATATTATATATATTACTATACTAATATATATAATGTTATATATAAATATAATGTTAAAAATCCGACAATACTACAATAAGGGACTGACCGGTATCGAGGCTTCAAGACGAAGTAAGTGGTACGAGATATGGCGATAAACGCCGACTTCCTACTTTCGGCAAGGTCCTTATATTTCTTAGTAGAATAATTTTACTTACGAGAAATCGATTTGCGGCCATCTCGTGGTGGATGGTGAAGGCACTCGTTCGCGCGCGGGTCCTGCCGTGACGCGTGGGGGTAACCTGCGCGCCTGTGTCATGCGTTTATCTCTCTGTAAAAGTGTGTGTGGTTGCCGTAATATACATACGGCACGCCTACGCTTACGATCGCTACAATTATGTACATACATGCATACATACATTTTTTCATGATTGCATATTCCAGAATGTAATCAGATATTTAAAAAGTAGAATATATTTGTAATAAAAATTCTTATTTTTTTATAAATAGTACATTTAAGGAAAGCCCTGTATATAAATTCTGCATATAGTTCTGAATATAAATTCTGTATTTAAAAAAAAAATGTAATATTGAGAGCCAAACATTTTTGGGGCTTTTTCAATATTTTAATTATAAAGAAATTTAGTTATAATAACAAAATATATATTTTATGTAATATATCTCATTCTTCTTAGTAATTGTTTATTGCCTAAAAATGAAATGTTAGGAGTGAAATAAATAATATTCAACAAAAAATTTATTAATTTAAATATTTTTTTCTAATAAATTGTTTATTTAAATATCCCAGGCAACCAGCTGACGTCGAAATGACGTGAATATAACGTCAGTTTTTGACCCGTTCGACGTCAGTTTATGACGTCAAATTGACGTAATGACGACGTGAGTTGTCTCGTCAAAAATGACGTCAGGTTAATGACGTTTACTTACGTCATTTTTATGACTATCCCAGGTAGTAAAAATCGCCGTTATTTTGACATTTTAGAAAATATTTGAGCACATGTCCTGTATATATGCAGTATACTTGCATTGTGAAAATATCGAAATAACATAATTATAATGTAAAAAAAAAATTTACGTTGTTTCTCAACAAGCATCGTTATACTGGGGGATTGCCTAACTTCCGCGGTCACCCATCCAACTCTGAACCGCCGTCGACGTTGCTTGACTTCGAACATCGTACGCAACCTAGCACTTCGTGATGATCCATGAACACTTGATGCTCATGAATATATATTTGTTATAGATCAGTTCAATAGTTGTCAGAAACATGAAACTTGTAGTAACTTGACGTCTGAAAATGTACGAAATATTTACGCATAATACATAAATATACACAATTTTTTAACAAAACCGTGTTCTATACCCGTGTAATAACCCCTGATGGAAATATTTTATTGAAAATCTTTTTCAATTGACCCATTTCATTGAAATTTATTAAATTCATTAAAATTTATTAAAACTCATTTAATTCATTAAAATTTTATAAAATTTATTAAAATTTATTAAATTCATTAAAATTTATTAAAACTCATGTATAAAATTCATTAAAATTCATTAAAACTCATTTAATTCATTAAAATTTTATAAAATTCATTAAATTTACTTTAGTGTTATTTAACAAAAAAATAAATTATATAAATTTTAATGAATGTTAAAGAAACCTTAATAAATTTTAATTAATTTTAATTAAATTTAACGAATCTTACTGAATTTTAGTGAAAAGGGGTCAATTGAAAGAAATTTTCAGTATAAATTTTAGTAATATAATATTTTCATCAGGGACGTCATTTAAATAACGTCATTATGACGTCTTATTTACTTTTTCCAACTGACGTAACTCCAAAGACCAATAGTTACGTCATATATAACGTATACTTATGACGTATATACTGACGTGATTGTTATGACGTTTAAAATAACGTAAGTTTTAGGTCATAGTCACCAATTAGTGACAAAAATCACGTAAATTTACGTCATTTCGACGTCAGCTGGTTGCCTGGGATAACGAAATAAAAATTTTGTTTCTCGTAAATAATTTATTTTTATGCATGCAAGGTGTTACCTCTTTAAATAAAAGATATTTTACAGAATATTTCGTAGACATGTATACATATTTTGTCATCATAAAGTTTTTTATAACTAATAAATATCACAGAAAACGCAAGAAGTGTTTAGTTTTGAATATTTTGACTTTTTTCAGTGTGTATATAACTCTGAATAAGAATTGATAATTAAACATTAAATTAGTAAATACAGGATCAGATATTTTAGAATGAAGAAAACTAATTAGATTAAAACTGTATTAAAGTTAAATTCACGCGCGCACACGCATTGTTAATATATTACATCTTATATTTTATTTATTATTTCTGTATTCTTAAGACTGTGTTATCGATATAATAAATGTATTTATAACAATATCTTAATGACACGCCAAGTTTTCGTAAAAGACAACAATATCGCTCAACCATCTCAAATTGATAATACCCACAAAACATAAAAATATACTCAGTACATACATTGTACATACATTTATGTATATTACATATTCCAGGTATATACTTTCTTCATGTAATTTATATACATTGGATGTGAAAAGTATGTGCAAATGAAACCGGATGTGTATCTAAATATACCCCACAAAACAATTTGATATACAATGTATATATTATGTATATACATTTATGTGTGTTGTATATACTATGGTTCTGTATTACACCGTACATCCATTGCATATGAAATGTTACAAGGAAAATATCCATTGCAGATCGGAAGTATATACACATGTATATGATTCGTATATTACATGTATATACATAATGTATGTCCATTTATCATTCATTTTATATACATAACATGAACATAGAATGTACATAATACATGCATAATATTATACATATGTTCATAGTATATATACATAAGATGTACATAGAATATACATGATACAAATTTGTGGAGATTGTGTGTTGGTACGGTACCGTACTCGAGGCACGGTAGCTAATAAAAATGAGATTCGAGATCTGATTGCGGAGTTGCAAGTAACCTCCTTATATATGCAAGAGAGAATCACTTGACTCCGGAGAAAGGGCTAAGTTGCACCGTCTAGCGGTGATTGCGAGAATTACTCCTTACACGTGAGCGTACAAGTTCATGTTATAAAGGAAAAATATCTTGCATATGAAATGTATATACATTTAACATTGTGCGCTGTATATACATACTAAATACATTAATGGATATGCACTTTATATACCATAATGTATATTCGAATCATGTATGTTAGATGTATATACATTTAACATTGTACGCTGTACATACATATCAAATACATTAATAGATATACACTTTATATACCATAATGTATATTTGAATCATGTATGTGAGATGTATATACATTTAACATTGTGCGCTGTATATACATATCAAATACATTAATGGATATACGCTTTATATACTATAATGTATATTCGAATCATGTATGTGAGATGTATATAAATTTAACATTGTACGCTGTATATACATA
Source organism: Monomorium pharaonis (assembly GCF_013373865.1). Lineage (NCBI taxonomy): Eukaryota > Metazoa > Arthropoda > Insecta > Hymenoptera > Formicidae > Monomorium > Monomorium pharaonis. The sequence goes on along the minus strand of NC_050475.1, from coordinate 9,144,155 downwards.
TCAAATACATTAATGGATATGTACTTTATATACCATAATGTATATTCGAATCATGTATGTAAGATGTATATACATTTAACATTGTGCGCTGTACATACATATCAAATACATTAAGGGATATACACTTTATATACCATAATGTATATTCGAATCATGTATGTGAGATGTATATACGTTTAACATACAAGATATTTTTTTCACATTATGGAAAAAAAATGCATATACATAGAATATCCGATGTTATATGGGTATGTTCGTATTTACTCAAAAGATTTTTGAACACTGTATTACAAAATATTAATAGTATATAACATTTTAATATAAAAGTAAAATAGTAAACAATAAATTTTTTAGACCGCATATAAATATTTATTATCATATTTGGCCCATTTTCTAGATTTCATAACTTTTGTAAAAAGGAGTATATTTTATGTATTAAAAAAAATAATTTTGTTATAATAGAATATCTTATAGTTTTAAACTGAACAAGAATTCTTTTTTTTAAGGTAGCGTTTTTGAACGTGTATATTTGGCGCTTTTTTATGCTTTTATTTTAAATTATATGATCTGTTGCATTATCCTAGCTTTCTAGTTTATATTTATATTTTTAAAATTTTATTTCTCTGTTTAAGAAATATTATTCAAAAACAAATTAACCCTGGTAGAAATTCATACAGTTTAACTGATTACTTAATCCGTTACTATCTAGTATTATTGATTTACAAAAATACTGCCTAGAAACTGACTAAATATTTATATACCAATTATTTAGCAGTTTTACTATACAGTATGTGGATAAAATCTTTACAAGATTTTTGGTTTGTTAATAAAAAGTTTCTAATCAGTTTTTTACGAGTTAAATTATGTATACTCATAAATGTGCATGTTAATATTATTTATATAAATAATACATACAAAATATATACTTTTATTATATGTAAATGGTTAAAATTGTGTAAAATTAAATAAAAATGTGTGAACGCGTACAGAAATATAGAGCTAAAAAAATAAAACTTGCAGAATTAAGACAGCTTCAAATTTCTGTCACAAAAATGTCAAGCAAGGTTAAGAGCAATAAATGTAAAAAATTTAATGTAAAGAATGAACAAGTGACATACATAAATGAAAAAAACGTGAGTAAGAAGAAATTTTATTACTATACTATATTTTATTAATTTTACCTCTGTTTCTACTAATACTAATAATACTAATTGTATTTGTTAGGATTGGTTAGAAAATTATTCAGATTATTCTAATAATATCAATGAAAGAAATTGTAATAGTAGCTTTGATTTAGAAAGTTTGGAAGATTTTGATAAAGATATTAACTCAGATTTAAATAAAAACTGCGAGGAAAGTAGTTTTGATTTTAACCAACCCTTTAATGAAGTAAACGAGTTACAAAAATGGATAGTATCATGTAGAATACCTCATGTACATAGTGATAAATTATTAAAAATATTAAGACACAAATTATTGCCAACACTTCCAAAATGTACAAAACATTTTTGAATACCACATCTGCAGTATACGAGGTAGAAGATATGAAAAACTCAGATAATTCTATGGGCAAATTTACATATTTAGGTATTGAACAGGGATTACAAGACTGTGTAAATCCGATTTTACATCAAAATCATGAATTAGAATTACTATTTAACATAGATGGTATGAAACCATACAAAAGTGCAGTAACAGAACACTTTGGCCAATTTTATGTAAAGTATATTCCGAATCTGATGTTTACAAGTTGCTTTTACAATTGCTTTATATTCAGGACATAAACCAAAAAAGCTTGAAGAATATTTGTATAAATTTATATGCGAAATTAATGAATTACTTTACAAGGGTACAAATATTGAAAAAATATATTTTTCGATTAAGATAAAAGCCTTTATTTGTGACACTCCAGCACGTTCGTATTTAAAGTGTATGAAAGAACATATGTCATTTGATGGTTGTGAAAGATGTCATGTAAAAGGTGAAAAACATAAAAACACAACTGTATTTTTAGATACTCATTGTAAAAAACGTACAGATACAGAATTTCGCAATTTTACTGATGTAGATCATCACACTGGGGTATCTGCACTTATTTATGTGGAATCAAATATAAATATGATTAATCATTTCGTGTTAGATCCAATGCATTTGTTTGATGAAGGAGTTATGAAGAGATTAGTAGATTTTTGGATATGCCATAAAAATATAAAACTAAGTGTCATGGAAAGAAGTGAACTTGATCGACGAACTAATTTGATAAGAAAATGGATTCCATATGAATTTGATAGGAAATTCTGCAGTACTAAACATTTTGAGAAATATAAGGCAGCAGAATACAAATTCTTCTTGTTGTATTGCGGTCCAATTGTTTTAAAATTTATCCTTGATGATTTCAAATATAATCATTTTCTATTATTACATGTTGCATATCGTTTATTATCTACAAGAATAAACAATGAATTTATATATGCAAGAGAATATTTAAGAACTTTTATTGTTGTTGCTAAAGACTTATACAGAAAACAATTTATTACAATAAATGTTCATAATTTATGTCATATTACAGATGATGTTGAAATTATGAATTGTTCTATAAATTTAATAAGTGCATACAGTTTTAAATTTCATCTTGGAAAAATTAAGAATATTTTACGTTCACCTCATCATACTATTTCACAATTCTGTCGCCGAGAGTATGAAAAGAAATTACATGCTGAAAAAAAACATACTGTCACTCTGCCAAAAGAACAAAAAATTTTAAGTAAAAATTCTGATGAAGACATTTTGCAAATAAAATACAAACAATATTTATTAACATCAAAATGTCCTAATAATATGATACTTTTACACAATGAGACTGTTATGGAGATAAATAAAATATTTAGGAAAAATAATAATATTTATTGTAATACAAAAAAATATGATAAAATTAATGTCTTATATAAATATCCTTGCGGTTCTACTCAATTATACACATTTGAAATTAAACAGAACAATGAAAGGCAAAGTGTTAATATATGTGTGAATCAAATCAAATACAAATTAGTAAGAATGGATATAAATTTAAAAATAGATGATGTGACAAAAATATTTGTCATGCCGTTGTTATAAACATTTAATTCAATTTGATAGCTATCAGCAAATTTTCTACTATTACATTTAGTTATTTAAAAGTGAAGATTTTTACGTGATTGCAACTACGTCAATCACATTGATCTGAATATATCAGTGCTCAATCATATTTCTGAAATATGTACATAACTACGAGTTTCGCTCTTTTCTTTTGTCAAACACCAGCATTTATCGAGTACGAATTACACGTACGAAAACACATCTGGTTTTTTGTTTCCGTTATTTGTCGCGGGGCATTGGCAGAAGTAAGTAATTATCCATTATTATTTATATTCTCAATCATAAATTTATTATCAAATTAAATCCAATGCTTCAGAACATTCTGTATAACATTTACTTAGCGATAAATAATAGTGAAATCAACAACAAATCAATGTTGAATTACTGTCAATTTTATTATCATTTCTCGCAGACAGTAATATTTTTCACATAGTTATAATAGTTCTCTTCTAGATATGAACAATGCAGAAAATTTATATATGTACACGTTAGTAGAATTTATAATAAGAGGTAAAAGACCTTTAATTAAAAAGATAGATATTGTACCTATTTTTTGGTTGGATTATAATTCTCAAACTAAAAAATGCTTCACACGATTTTTAAGTCCACCATGTACATCCGAAAATATAAATAATTTACATGATTTAATACAAAATCTTGAGCATCCATTGGAAGAATGGCCTATCTATTCTGTACATTTAAAAGGGCGTGCTAGTAAGTATATTTATTTGTTATAATCTATGTATTATTTATAAAATATATATTCCAAAATTTTAAAAATACATATTACAAATAAATATATATCTAACAGAGACATATCAAGAAGCATTAGATAAACTTGCACGGTTAAAAAAAGAAGAACACATATTCACATTGGAATCTGACATTAATGCTACTTCAGTTGAAAGGGAAGCAGAGGTTACCATTAAACAAAATAAATTTAAAAAATTAGCTAAAGATCTAAAAGAAAAAATGGCTATACACAAAGTGCGTAGCGAAATTATAAATCTTCCGAACTTCGAAGGTGATTTATATCATATATAAATATCAACAATTGTAAAATTAATCTTTTACACTGAGAGAAAAAAAGTGCTGGATTCAAATAAATATTTCTTTGAATAGTAGTAATAACATACTTTATAGAAAATCAATATTTATTTAAAACAAGTAATACTTTCTATAATTTAGAAAATCTTACTTGTTTGAAATAAATATTATTGATTTTCTATATAATGTTATTAGTACTATTCAAAGAAATATTTATTTGAATCCAGCATTTTTTTCTCTCTGTATATTTTATAAAATCTTCATGCTAAAAAGTAAAAAAAAGATTATATAATTTTTTGAAGATTTTAATAAAAATTAATTTTGGTATAAATTCAAGTTAACATCTAGAGAGATGTAAACACAATCATTCTCATTTTTACTCATAAAAATATATAACTGATATTGCTCACTCATCTATCTTTTATTCTCTATTGTTTTCTCATTCTCACGGATTATCTATCTCATTTGACATTTTACACACACACACACACGCGCGCGCGCGCGCGCGCGCACGCACGCACGCACGCACGCACACACACTTTCTTACATATAACTATACACTTAATTATTTTTAGAAAACACATCTGAAGAGGATGTGCCCCAATTAAAGAAAAAAAAGAAGAAATTTCAAAAACCAAACATTCTGTCTGAGATAAACTTACCAAAAGATTTGGAAAAGAAACAGAAAGTATTAGATAATAATACTTCTAATTTATAACAACTAGGTACTTTTCTATATATAATATAAATATTACATTAATTATGTAACATTCTTTGTTCTTATTTTTAATTTGGGTATAAATTCAAGTTGTCATCTGTAAACACAATCATTCTCATCTATTTTCACTCACAGAGATATATAACTGATATTGTTCACTCATCTATAATCTTGACATTTTTTATTCTCTATTTTCTCATTCTCACGGATTATCTATCTCATTTATTTGACATTTTACACACATACACACACACACACACACACACACACACACACACACACACACACACACACACACACTTTCTAACATATAACTATAACACTTAATTATTTTTAGAAAACATATCTGAAGAGGATGTGCCCCAATTAAAGAAAAAAAAGAAATTTCAAAAACCAAACATTCTGTCTGAAATAAACTTACCAAAGAATTTAAAAAAAAAACAGAAAGTATTAGATAATAATACTTCTAATTCAGAACAACTAGGTACTTTTTTATATATAATATAAATATTATATTAATTATGTAATATTCTTATTTTTAAAATTTTTTAAATTAATTTTCATAGATTCTGTAAAATGCTATAATATAAAACGTTATTTTTAAATTTTTGTTATAAAATAATTTCAGAAAATACAATTGTCTTGTATGAAAACACGAGTGATAATATATGTTCCATCAATCAATCAGAAAAGACACAAAATATAACTACTTCAGGTAAATGCTAGTATACTATGCTTATTTTATTTAAATAATTTTATTTATAATTAAAATAATACACATTTAATTAACAATTTCAGTAAACAATGGTACAATTTTTTTAAAAAATGACTCTAATAAAACTTTGGATATTAGTCAGCAATCACACTTAGGTAATGTACATAAATAATCTCTATTAATAATAATTTACATAAATATCTCATTTGAATTACCTGAAAATATGAATTACATACTATAAATTATTAGGTCTAGAAACACTAGCAACAGACATAGTGAGTTTAAAGTGTGACATGCAATTTATACAAAAAAAAATAATAACCATTTGTAACGAGTTAATACAAAAAAAAGAAACTGCAATGTTGATAAATTCTCTCAAGATCATGGGTTTTCTCTACCTATTGATAATATAACAGATTTTATAAAATTTAATGAAGAAGATGGTGATAAACTACTTGCAGACGTGATGAGCAAAATTAAAATAATATTTACTAATTTTAAATACTGATATATTTTTATGATTTTAGTTTTAATAACATTTAGTTATTAAAACACAAGTTATAACAAGTTTTAATAAATTGTAATTATTTATTGAAAACATTACTGATTCTACGTGATCTTGATTTTAATTGAAAACAACATATTATGTAATAAGTGCAACTAATTATATTTTTAAATATTGTTTTCAGAATGATATACTTAAAATATGTATAGATAAAGATCAAGTTGTTATTAAATCTGTAACGACCTGTTCTTCCCCTACGGTCGTGCGAGTGGACGGGGTTAGGGGAAATAGGTCAGAGACACATTCGAATACTTTAGTCTGTTTTAACTGTATTTATTGAGATAATGATGGTTTATTATATTAACAAAGGTAAGATGTCCGCGTCGTGTTCTTGTCGCAGATTGCCGAAAACGTGTTTACTTGTTGTTAAAGAGATCGTTGTTTTCGCGCTCGGAGAAAAGAATCCCGTGCCTCGCTTGGCGTGACGTGTACGGGGTCTGCGGCGCGTCTCGCGATTGTCGGCAGTCTCGTGTATGTGCGTCTGATGGTGGGGGGACGCGCGCGTCTGTTATTCGGGGAGGAATATCGGTTCCTTGGCGGCGGCTAGCCGGAAATGTCCGGCCGGGGCAGGATGCTTCCTTACCTCGGTAGCCTTGTGCTAGGAATCGACGGGAGGGTAGGATTTCGGCGGGCCGGTAATGTCCGGCGGAGGCGGGATAGCCCTAACCCCTTGCTTAAGCCGTGTGGGAAAAAGGAATTTGGAGTTTTCCAGATTTCTGTGAGAACGCCGGTAATATCCGGCCGGGGCCACTGTACGTAGACCTCTGGTTTCTCTAAGATCTGGTCGACGGAGGCGAGCTCGGCTCGCCGGAGGAGATCTGCCTGTTCCTCCGTTTCGGCCGTCTTTTTATACCCCGGTGGAGGCCCCCCCCTGTCTCGTCGTGGGGGTGTCGTATCGGGGGGAATCGTCTCGTCATTTGCGGGTGCGAATTCGAACGTTTCTAACGGCCGGGTATCGTTTTTAATCCGGAGGTCGTCGGCCTTCCTTGCTTCGCGCGGTTCGTCATCGGCACAAGGCGCCTGCGCGAGCTGTCAGCCGATGCGCGGCCTGTGTGCTGTCGTTCGTCGGAGTGAACGGCCGCGGTAGTGGGGAGTCTTAGGCGGGCGCGGGGCGCCCTGGTCGTCTCTCGGACGACGATTTCGGCGGTTGCACGGCCGAATGTGATGGCTTATAGAGCCAGCGTTACATCACTCCCCCTCGTTAATATGCCCGAACTTTGGGGCATCATGTAGCGTCGTTGCGGGGTGGTAGTTTCCGGCATGATCGTAGCGTCCCGGAGTGATTGAAACGCAGGATGTAATTGCCGTCGCTAAGACGCGCCTTATATTTGCGCGAAACGTGTGCCGCGAAGTGGGGGACTTCCACGATGCATCCCGGGCGGATCTCCACAGGTATCGGCGGTGGTGGTTCCGGTCCGCATGGTCGCAGCAGTCCTTCCGGTCTAGCGGCGTCTCGTTCCTTCTTTGGTACGGGCTTGCGGCTGACGGCCGGTTTCCGCGGTGGCGGCGGCGGTATCTGAGCCAGCCATTCCCAGACTTTGTCGCGTCGCGGGTTTGGCCGCTGGCGTATTACTCCGACCTTCTTTGCCGGTGCTTCCGGCGGAGCGTTGTTGCGTGGTACGGCGTCCATCGCGGGTTCCTCCGGGTCGTATGCCGGTGGCGGGTGCTCGTCGAGAATCTCGTCGATCGCTCTGATGATTTCGTCATCCATCCTGCTCGGAGGTCGGTGCGAAAATGCGGCCGGCTTTTCTCTTGCCTATGTTGAGGTCATACCTCGTTGTTTTCGTTCTCGGATTCACTCTCATCGCTGTTGTTTGTTTCGTCCTCCGTATTTGCTGCTTTCAGATCTTGTATATGCACGTGCCGGTGCCACTTGCCGTCGCTACTGCGCAGGTCGAAGATGACTGGAGATAGAATCTTCCTTATTTCGTGCGGCCCAGTGAATTTCGGCGCGAGTTTTGAGTTAAACGCGGCGGCCTTCTGGGAAAGGCGGTGTTCACGCTTCCACACCAGGTCCCCTATCCTCGGTCGCCAGTCGCGGTGGCGCAAGTTATAATATTTCTCCTGGCGTTGAAATGCGCGGGCGAGGTTAATGCGGACGACCTCGAATGCATCTTGCAGGCGTTGGTGGCGGCTGTCGGGCTCCTCGCTGGGCTTGTTCCCGGTATAGCCCTCCCCGGCTATAGTAGCGAGCTCCCGTCCGTGATTCAGGTACGCAGGGGTATATCCGGTGGCTTCGTGCACAGCTGTGTTGTAAGCAAACTGGAGCGCGGGTATGTTCTGATCCCATAGGCGTTGGTCGCGGTCGATGTACTGCGCGATCATAGTCTTGAGCGTGCGGTTCGTCCGTTCCACTGGGTTGCAGTGAGGGGCGTATGCCGGCGTCAAGCGGTGTTCGACGCCCAGGTCGCGGAGCATCCTTCCGAGTGGCCGTGAGCGGAGTTGGGTGCCGTTGTCGGTAATTATTTCTTTCGGGCATCCGTGCCGGAAGATGATGGATTCGGCGATGGCTTGGGTGACCTCTCCTGCCGTGGCCCTCCGTAATGGTCTCATCTCCACCCATTTTGAGAACCGGTCCTGCATGTTTATTAACCACGCGTGCCCCTTAGTGGATCGGGGAAGAGGCCCCACCAAATCGATGGTCACTTGCTGCCATGGTCCTTCGACTGCGGTGGCCCGTAGGGTCCCTGGTGCTTTTCGTTGGCTCGCTTTGTGAGTTGCGCAGTTCTGGCAGTGATGTACATATCGTGCGATGTCTTTAAACATGCCGGGCCAATAATACTTTCTGGCGATCCGCGCTATCGTCTTGGCGACTCCTAGGTGGCCGGCCGTTGGCGCGTCGTGGTGCCTGGCCAGAATCTCGTCCCGCTGTCCGGTGGGTACGCACTCTTTCCACTGGTCTTCGCTCGGTATCTCCCTAAAGTTTAAGTCATGCAAACTGTGCCGGTATAGTTTTCCTTGGCGGATGCAGTAGTCAGGCAGGTCGGCGGGGCGCTCGGTTACTCGGCTCGTGATTCGTTGGTACCATCGGCAAGGTAGATGCGTGGCATTGACCGTCGTGCGGCGAGAGAGAGCGTCGGCCACCCTATTTAACTGCCCCTTGCGATACTTCACGTCGAATTTGTATTGTTGTAGTTCCAGCATCCATCGTGCCAGGCGGCCGGTTGGTGCTTCGATTCGCTGCAGCCATCTGAGGGACTGGTGGTCCGTGATCACCGTGAAGTGGTAACCTTCCAGGTATCCTCTCATGTGACGGATGCCCCAGACGGCTGCTAGGCACTCCAGCTCGGTAGCGCTATAGTTCTTCTCTGCACCGTTCAGTGTTCGGCTGGCGTAGGCGATAACTCTTTCTCCTTCCGGGAAGAACTGTGTGAGGACCGCGCCCAGCCCGTGCGCGCTTGCGTCCGTTTGGAGGACGAATTTTCGGGAGAAGTCGGGGCAGGCTAGCACGGGGGCGGTCGTCAGTCTCTTCTTCAGTTGGTGGAAGGCTCCTTTCTCTTCACTTCCCCATTGCCATCGTGTGTTCTTCTTCGTCAACCGTGTCAACGGGGCAGCCAGAGTGGCAAAGCTAGGTACGAAGCGTCGGTACCATGATGCTATTCCTAAGAACTGTCGTATCTGTTTCACGGTCTTCGGCGTGGGCCATTCGTTTATGGCGCTGGTTTTTTCGGGGTCCGTGTGTATGCCCTCGCGGTTGACTACGTGGCCCAGGTAGCGCAGTTTATCGACGCAGAATTTGCACTTCTCGGGGTTAATTCGCAGTTGCGCCTCCCGCAGTCGGGCGAATACTTCCTTTAGCGTGTCCAGGTGCTCTTGGAAGGTTTGGTTGACCACAATGATGTCGTCAAGGTAGACGAAAACCTTCGGTTCAAGTTCTGGTCCGATGATGCTATCAAGGAGTCGTTGGAATGTGGCTGGTGCGGAGTGGAGCCCGAAGGGCATGACTCGGAATTGCATGAGTCCCCTGCCGGGGACGGTGAAAGCAGTAATCGGTCGGCTTTCTGGTGCTAGCGGTACCTGCCAGTAACCATTTTTTAGATCCAACGTGGATAGGTATTGTGCCCCTCGTAACTTGTCCAATGTGGCGGAGATGTGCGGCAAGGGGTATGCGTCGCACTCTGTAACCTCGTTCACCTTTCGGAAATCAATGCAAAAACGAGGTCGGCCATCCTTTTTCTGTACCAGCACGACAGGTGAACTCCACGGGCTGTTGGACGGCTCAATGACCCCCGCGGTCATCATCTTGTCCACTTCGGCGTCGATAACGGCTTGCATGGCTGGATTGCGGGGCCGGTATCTTTGTTTAATCGGAGCGATCATTTTGTCTGCTTTCAGACGGATCACGTGCTCGCCCTTGGTAGTTGGTCCTTTGACCTTGTCGAATTCGGCTAATTCGTCCTGTAGGAATCGTTGCAGTGCATCGTCCTCCGGGGCGGGCCTGAGGTCGGGTCTGGCGGCGAATATGCAGGTGGACGAGGGTCGGCCGGTGTCGCAGCGTCGGGGGGGTCGAAGGGCGATATTCGTGCGCGCCCACAGATCGACCCCGATGAGCATTTCATTTTCCAAGCGTGGCATGACTGAGAAGCGGTGTGTCAATGTCCGACCGGCCAGCCTTATCGGTAGTTTGAGGCTTCCGGGTATCTGTACGCTGGTGCCATCCGCTAGGTGTACCCGACCATTCGAGGTCTCCGGGGTGAACTGCAATGATCGTAGTTTGTGGGCGGTGGCGTCGTTGATAAAGGACACCTCGGAGCCCGTGTCTAGCAGGGCTCGTACCGGGGTCCCTGCTATCGTTACGGTCAGATGCGGTCGTGGTTGGTAATCTATTCTTGGGGCCGGGCGGCGGCCGCACTCTCCCCGGCCCGGTCGGCGTTTCCCGCTGGCGGGTGGCAATCCCTGGTGTATACGCCATCCTTGCCGCATTGAGAGCAGAAACGGCGGGGCGGTCGTCGGCAGTCAAACCTGGTGTGGCCGCGCTGTTTGCACCGCCAACAGTGCTCGTCTCGGTTATACACCGCGGCCGTAGCGGGCGTGTCTCTGGTGTTCTCCTTCTTCTTCGTGGTCTGGCGGCGGAGCTGGATTTGCTCGTACTCCATGGCCCTTTTTAGTAATTCTCGTGGTTGCCGGATCTCGTCACGTCGTATATATAATTGGTAATCGGGGTGCATGTTGTTATAGAGCTGCTCGACCTGCGCTTCCGTAGTGAATCCTCCGGCTCGCCGCATTAACGTGGTAAGGGCGGTGGCGTAGCGTGCGTATCCCTCGTCGGCCCGCTGCATTCGGTCGCGAATCTCGTTGCAGAGTTGTAAGCGATAACGGGGTGGCAGGAAGAATGTTTTGAAGTCTTCTACGAAGTCCGGCCAGGACGACCATGCGTCGCGGTTATTGCGCCACCACAGTAGGGCTTCGCCCCGTAGAAGCTCAGATAGCCCCAGTAGCATTTGTTGGTCCGTGAAACCGTATCCGCGCTGGAGTTCTTCCAGTCGTTCGAGGAAGGCCCAGGGATCTTTGCCCTCGAAGTGGCAGCCCCATTTTCGAATCTGGTTCATTATCTTGGCGGGTGCTGTCGGAGATTCTTCGTCCGGGCTTGGTGTGACGGAGATCGTCGGTGCGGTAGATGGTCCTGGTGCGGATGGTAAGGTTGGTTGTGCCATGTCCGGATGGCTGGCCGAATAAGTACGTAGGCGTCGGCGTAACTCGTCAATTGTTCCGTCGGTCTCGAGTTGAAGTTCGCGTGCGATTCTGATTAATGTGTCTTTGTTTAGAGTTTGTATCCACGCTTTCGGCATCGGTATCTCTTTTATTAGTGTCTCACGGAGTCGGACGGTCCCTGTTCGGGCGCCATGTAACGACCTGTTCTTCCCCTACGGTCGTGCGAGTGGACGGGGTTAGGGGAAATAGGTCAGAGACACATTCGAATACTTTAGTCTGTTTTAACTGTATTTATTGAGATAATGATGGTTTATTATATTAACAAAGGTAAGATGTCCGCGTCGTGTTCTTGTCGCAGATTGCCGAAAACGTGTTTACTTGTTGTTAAAGAGATCGTTGTTTTCGCGCTCGGAGAAAAGAATCCCGTGCCTCGCTTGGCGTGACGTGTACGGGGTCTGCGGCGCGTCTCGCGATTGTCGGCAGTCTCGTGTATGTGCGTCTGATGGTGGGGGGACGCGCGCGTCTGTTATTCGGGGAGGAATATCGGTTCCTTGGCGGCGGCTAGCCGGAAATGTCCGGCCGGGGCAGGATGCTTCCTTACCTCGGTAGCCTTGTGCTAGGAATCGACGGGAGGGTAGGATTTCGGCGGGCCGGTAATGTCCGGCGGAGGCGGGATAGCCCTAACCCCTTGCTTAAGCCGTGTGGGAAAAAGGAATTTGGAGTTTTCCAGATTTCTGTGAGAACGCCGGTAATATCCGGCCGGGGCCACTGTACGTAGACCTCTGGTTTCTCTAAGATCTGGTCGACGGAGGCGAGCTCGGCTCGCCGGAGGAGATCTGCCTGTTCCTCCGTTTCGGCCGTCTTTTTATACCCCGGTGGAGGCCCCCCCCTGTCTCGTCGTGGGGGTGTCGTATCGGGGGGAATCGTCTCGTCATTTGCGGGTGCGAATTCGAACGTTTCTAACGGCCGGGTATCGTTTTTAATCCGGAGGTCGTCGGCCTTCCTTGCTTCGCGCGGTTCGTCATCGGCACAAGGCGCCTGCGCGAGCTGTCAGCCGATGCGCGGCCTGTGTGCTGTCGTTCGTCGGAGTGAACGGCCGCGGTAGTGAGGAGTCTTAGGCGGGCGCGGGGCGCCCTGGTCGTCTCTCGGACGACGATTTCGGCGGTTGCACGGCCGAATGTGATGGCTTATAGAGCCAGCGTTACAAATCTTTAATAAATATGTTAAAAAAGTTTATCACAGCAGATGTTGCAATAAGATTTACGAGTTGTAAAAAAATTAATGATAAATTTATTATGTGCAATATGGTCTTTTATAATTGCATGAAAAGTGAGTCTATTTTTATTTTTTTTTTTTGTATTTTTTTCTTTATGTATTACGTATTAAGTATATTTTACTATATTATTTAGTATTATATATATAAAGTATTACATTTAATTTAATTATTAAAACTTTATTTTTAATATAATAGATGTGATATTACGGGATAAAAGCACTGCAAATAAATCGTTATCCGAAAAGGAGATCCTCAGTAGTTTAGGAAAAGTGTTATCAAATGCTAAGGATTGGTATGGTGGAAGAAAGAAAAATATTCAAAGTTTAACATCTTTATCTGTTCCTTCTACATCTGATTCTCAAGAACTTAAAACATTTTTCTTTGTTAATGAAAACAATCAGATAGAGTTTGTAACAACTCAAAGCCAAACAAAGATATTAAGTAATTCATCATAACAAGATATGATTCAATATCCAGAAAGTAGAAATGAATCCAACGACTCGGAAGAATAAGTGCAATGAAAATTGTGCCAAATGATACGAATGCAATTTATGTTATCTGTTCTGTTCTATTTAATACCCATATAACATCGGATATTCTATGTATATGCATTTTTTTTCCATAATGTGAAAAAAATATCTTGTATGTTAAACGTATATACATCTCACATACATGATTCGAATATACATTATGGTATATAAAGTGTATATCCATTAATGTATTTGATATGTATATACAGCGCACAATGTTAAATGTATATACATCTCACATACATGATTCGAATATACATTATAGTATATAAAGTGTATATCCATTAATGTATTTGATATGTATATACAGCGCACAATGTTAAATGTATATACATCTCACATACATGATTCGAATATACATTATAGTATATAAAGTGTATATCCATTAATGTATTTGATATGTATATACAGCGCACAATGTTAAATGTATATACATTTCACATACATGATTCGAATATACATTATAGTATATAAAGTGTATATCCATTAATGTATTTGATATGTATGTACAGCGCACAATGTTAAATGTATATACATCTTACATACATGATTCGAATATACATTATGGTATATAAAGTGCATATCCATTAATGTATTTGATATGTATATACAGCGTACAATGTTAAATGTATATACATCTCACATACATGATTCGAATATACATTATAGTATATAAAGCGTATATCCATTAATGTATTTGATATGTATATACAGCGCACAATGTTAAATGTATATACATCTCACATACATGATTCGAATATACATTATGGTATATAAAGTGTATATCTATTAATGTATTTGATATGTATGTACAGCGTACAATGTTAAATGTATATACATCTCACATACATGATTCGAATATACATTATGGTATATAAAGTGTATATCCATTAATGTATTTGATATGTATATACAGCGTACAATGTTAAATGTATATACATCTCACATACATGATTCGAATATACATTATGGTATATAAAGTGTATATCTATTAATGTATTTGATATGTATGTACAGCGTACAATGTTAAATGTATATACATCTCACATACATGATTCGAATATACATTATGGTATATAAAGTGCATATCCATTAATGTATTTAGTATGTATATACAGCGCACAATGTTAAATGTATGTACATTTCATATGCAAGATATTTTTCCTTTATAACATGAACTTGTACGCTCACGTGTAAGGAGTAATTCTCGCAATCACCGCTAGACGGTGCAACTTAGCCCTTTCTCCGGAGTCAAGTGATTCTCTCTTGCATATATAAGGAGGTTACTTGCAACTCCGCAATCAGATCTCGAATCTCATTTTTATTAGCTACCGTGCCTCGAGTACGGTACCGTACCAACACACAATCTCCACAAATTTGTATCATGTATATTCTATGTACATCTTATGTATATATACTATGGACATATGTATAATATTATGCATGTATTATGTACATTCTATGTTCATGTTATGTATATAAAATGAATGATAAATGGACATACATTATGTATATACATGTAATATACGAATCATATACATGTGTATATACTTCCGATCTGCAATGGATATTTTCCTTGTAACATTTCATATGCAATGGATGTACCGTGTAATACAGAACCATACAACACACATAAATGTATATACATAATATATACATTGTATATCAAATTGTTTTGTGGGGTATATTTAGATACACATCCGGTTTTATTTGCACATACATTTCACATTCAATGTATATACATTACATTAAGAAAGTATATACCTGGATTATGTAATATACATAAATGTATGTACAATGTATGTACTGAGTATATTTTTATGTATATACATAATATATACATATTACATATAAAAATGTATATACAGAATATACATACATACAATATACATATTATATACATATGTATATACTATGGATCTTTTATGTACATTAACCCGGTTTCATTTGCACATACTTTTCACATCCAATGTATATAAATTACATGAAGAAAGTATATACCTGGAATATGTAATATACATAAATGTATGTACAATGTATGTACTGAGTATATTTTTATGTTTTGTGGGTATTATCTTGATATGATTTAAATAATATACATTATATTAATATGTAATAATGTAATAATACAAAGTATATAATATTATTTTATATATATGATATATATATATATATGATAAGAAACAAATGTATATTTATGAAAATAAATAAAATAAAACTAAACATACATAATTAAAATTTAATAAATACATAACCTTATAAAATAATATATAAAATTTAAATAAATTTTTATTTATAATCATTATGTCATTTGAAACTATAAAGTTTCTTCTCTATTTACTATTCTTTTACTGTTGAGTAACAGTTAATTAAGTAACTGAGTTCAGGTTTTATACAGTTTTTCTATACAATAACTGTGAGAAAAGCGTTACATCTTGATTGGTATTTTAGACAGTTTTGCTTTTCAGTTACTAGACAAAAGCTAGTATAACTGTCCAATAACCAATAAAAAACTGCACTAATTTTCTACCAGGGAAGTGATATGTTTGAATTGATTTTTCTTCTGTTATATGCACTATTCCTAATATCTAAAGGCATTACAGTTTAATACGATATATTTATTTTACAAATTGAACCTTTCACACAAAATTATCTTTTTGTTGATTACACAGAACTATGAATTCTTTTTCACAACTATAGCATAGACAATAATACAATTGGTACTATTGACATATTTGTATACTTGGTCTTTTGAGATGCTTTCTTTGACTTTATTCTAGTTTATATGCATTTATTTCGTATAAGAAAAAAATATATATCTATAAGAAGAAAATAAAATACTGTCTTTTAAAATAGACGTTTTTAGTAAGTGGATAATATTAAAACTAATGGGGGGGGGTCTGGAACGTTGTACAGCTCCGTGTGAGCGATGTACTTGTAAATGTCATGTCGTAAGTTTGAATCCTTGTACAGATTTTTAAGTTCATAACTTTTAGCGGAAGCCACACTTTTTAAATCCGATTGATGTAGAATTATTACAATTTTATCTACTTCCATTATTACTACTATACTAAAATTAACGATTCTAAGCTTTAATATAACTTTAATTTTTTCACATTTATTACCTGATAATTTAATCTTATTGTTCACGAATTTTATAACCCCGTTAGCTCATTTAGTTTTGATAGAAGAGAAGGTAGTAATATGGCCAGTGCGGATAATACGACCACCCATATTATCTTCGTTATTAGCTGGCGAATTCTAATAATTATTTATGATATCATTTGTTTAGTAGCCTACTGTTATATAATAATACTAATATGATAAAGTACAACATTTGTTAACATTTGTTATAAGGCATTTTTACTTTTAAGAATTTCGAAAATTTTTTAAGGTACATTTTAACATTTAATTACACATACTTCCTCATTCTTTTTAAACTTAACTGCATTATCACCCAAATGTATGTACATTTGAGTACTTTGTTATTATTTAACTCTTTATTCAGCTGTATATATTTCCATACTACAAAATTAAACGATAATGTAGGATGTTGTCAATATGGCCATCTAAGTGTGCTAGTAATATGGTCACTTTCGAGATTTCCATATCGACAAATTCCTTGATAAATCGATTAAAGGTTTAATTTAAGGCTGTTAATTTTTTTAAATTTTTTATATGAATAAGGTTCTTTAGATTTAAGGTTATTTTATTTAACCTCCATTAAATGTGAATAAAAATCATCTGTTTCGACAACTTTGTTTTAACAACTTATTTTATATAAATATATATGTTTCTAACAAAAAACTGTGGCCTTTTTAAACAAAATCATTTTTTTTTTTTTGTGATGGCCATATTATCCTCCCTATTTTTCTTCAGCCCATTATGCAGCATTATTACATTTTTATAAATAATATATAATATAATAAATATTTTAGAACTTTAAATTAAAAATCTAATGAGCACCACTTTGATGAATATAATCGTAAAATTTTAATTCAAAACATTGATTATTAACGAAGTTATTAAATAAAATATAAATGGATGGCCATATTACCACCTTCTCCTCTAGTAAATAGTTTTCCAGGCATGATTGCTATCAAATTTAACGTATGATTAAAGTGTTCCAAAAAAACCAGATTACTATCTAATGTAATACTGAAACTATTTATATTCCTTAAGATACTTGAATCGTCTAAAGAAATTTGGTGCATCTTCTACTAACTGAAGATGCTCAACTTTTCCGAAAGATAAATCCGTATAAATATGAAAAAAGACTTATTCCTTTTTAAGGTTTATATTACAAGAAAATAAAACTATCAAGAAGAAGATATCTCAAATCTTAAAGGAAAACTTGGTTAATAAAAGGTCAATTTTGAGAATTTTTTGAATAAGTGATGAAACCAATTTTTTCAAAATTGTAAAGTTAATTTATTATATATTTAAACAATATAAAATAACTTTTTATTCAAAAATACTGATTTTAAAATATATTGTAATACAAATTATATTCCTACTGTTGGAGATGTGAACTATCGGATAATATGAAGCTTCTAATTCTTTTTTGTAACAAAGAAACAAAAATATTTTTTATTTTATTTAGTCAATGAACTAAACAAAATAAAAAATATATACATAAGCGTAAAAAATAATGAGGTTTTAAAAAAAAAATAACGATTTTTACAGAAACATTTTAATTTAACCATGTAAAAAATTATTTAAATTATTTTCTTAATATTTAGGATAGTTAATTGTTTAATCGAAAAACTTGATTAAAGGAAGACTTGATTGAATAATTTTCTGTCACTTTCCAGCTAATTTGAAAAAAGTGATTTCAAGAAAATCGCATTTAAAATTTAAGGTAAAAAAAGTAATTGGTAACTTGAAATACTCCAAAACCAATTTGTTATAATCGGTTCATATAGCAAGTTTCTGTTTTCTCATAAAACTCGTTTTGTTAATTCAATCATACGAAGTATACGAGCTTCTTTCGCGCTACTTTGTGTCACTTCTGCTTCGTTGCGCATATGCCGGTATTTTAAGATGCTAACATGATTCTATAATTAGTTGATAATATATTATGATAGATCATAAATGTAAGACTCGACTATGCATGAATACCAGTCGTTGTTGTCGGTGAATATTTTGCATTGTGGGCCAATATTTATTTGTAATTATATTATTTTTAAAATAGTAAAACATATTTCATTGAAAACATATGCAGCAAAGGCGATTTCTACAATTCTTAGATCGGAATTTAAGCGTTTTTGAACAAAGTACCAGTTTATCAAATTTGTGGATAGCTATATTAACTGTTTTATTTAAATTTACATTATACTATCTATACATAAACATTGATTTATACATGCTCCAAAAAACATTTGCTGAACACAATAATGCAACTTTAAAATTGAAAGACGGATTACAAACGGATTACAACATGCTCTCTTGTCTCGCATGTACATATTGTTCTTACGACGCATTATTAGTCCAGTCGTGGGAGCAGATGGTATGAACTTGATCTGATGTAAATATTTTTTCAAAAATCAGTCCTAAATAACATGCATAATGAGAATATCGACATGCGTCAAACCAAAAACCATGGAAAATATTTTTAAATTAGAAAAATTTGAAAAAAACGCGAAAAATAGCCTGTTTTTGCTCGAATTTCTCGTTGTAACTTGAAAACAAAGCCTTTGACGAAAAAATTGTATAGAACATTTTTTATTTATCTTGATGTTTTCTACAAGGAAAGTGCATTTTTGAATTAAAAATTTTTATATTTGCATTGCATAATAGAAAAAAACCGATAAAAAATGTAGCCTTTTTTTAAGCGCCTGGCAAACAAGATAAACATTAGTTGTTATTAATGAAAATGTAAATTAGAAAAGTTCAAGGTATGCTTAATTTATATTCCAAAGCCGACCGTGATCCGTCGAATAGTTTTCGCACAATTAACATGTTAACAAAAAAAAATTTGAAAACTTTGACCAAATGCCGCGTCTATAAAAAAATCCTTATATAGGGGCTGATTGTTTTATTCTCGGGAACCTCTAAAACAATAAAAAATAAAAAGTTTTATTTTGTTAGTTTTATCCTCCCCTCTTTAGAATTTTTTAAAAATTTCGAACTTACAAATAGAATTTTGATCATAGGAAAGTGTTTTTTTCATACATTAATAATGCTGCAAAGCCCGGTTAATTTAAGCCCAATCAGTTGAAAATATCTTGATTAGATTCGGAGATATTAGAGTTCAAAGTTAGTCGCTGTTTGCGGCTAAACTATATAATATACTGACATGAACAAAATACTGACAGCTTATTCTAACAAGGGAACCTCGCGAACCCGAAAATTCTGATTTTAATGAAACTTGGCATAAATGAGAGTGGATAAATACATGAATTTAGAAATTTTTAGTTGGTGCTTATAAACGGTTTAAGGGTTAAAACCATCCTTCAAAAGTTGAGAATTTGCTTTTTCTCGATATATCTCGTAAACTAAACAAAATATTAAAAAATGTTTTATACACAAGTTTTACAGCATAAATACTTCTATTTAACTATGCTGTTTATTTTTTTAAAACAAAATTTTTTTCAAAAATTTACCCTTTATATCTCTTCTATGTTGAATATTTATTGCATTAAAATTTCAATTTTAGTGAAATTCGGCACAAATATAAAGGGGGGCAATACACGAATTAAAAAAATTTTATTTGGTACTCAAAAACGGTTTAAAGGGTTAAAACCACCCTTCAAAAGTTGGGACATTTTTGCCTTTTTTCGATATATCTCGTAAACTTAACGAAACATCAAAAAATGTTTTATACAAAAGTTATACAGCATAAATACCTCTATTTAATTACGCTGTTTATAAAAAAAAATTTTTTTAATAAAAGCAATTTTTCTAATTAAAAAAAGTTTTCAATAAAATTGACTTTTATGTATCTAGCATTTATAAAGTAATTATACTATCTTATATTACGTATCGGCCTTTTTTCCCACTTTTACAATATTCCACGGTTTTTCTTTTCTTATAGTTACTATTTAAAATTTCGTTTTCTGGTTCACAATTATTCTCATTACCAGGTTCATACTTATCGTTATCATTTTCTATAAATTCTTCTTTATCTACAAATATTTACAAATTCTATGTCACTTAAATCCACTTCTCAATAATTTTGAAATTTCAAAGCAGTATCGGTTCGTATAACAAATGCTACACTATTTGTTATAATATCTTGCATTACTTTATATAATTGTACTTCTTTTCTATTTATAGGCGTTGGGGAAATATGTGTAATTTGAAATAAAACAATTAAGAACATTTACAACATTTATGTGTAATATTATGCATTGTTTGATTAAAAATTTAAACAATTTAACAGAATAATCGAGCACACGTTAGACGTCACTTGATACTGATGTAAAAATGACGCGTAACATCATTAATAAAGATACAAAACTTTTATTAACAGGTGATTTCTATTTCACATATGATGCCGTGACATGACAAATGTAAAACATGAATGTAAAATGTGTGACATAGACAGAATGAACACTGTGTGAAAACAACATGACGACTATAATATTGCGCAACTGTCACATAAAAAATATTATGTACAAGAATGCAGTTAATATAAATATATAGTATTATAACATAGATAATATACACATAGATGATATAAATAATACGTAGTATACGACAATATAATTACTTTATAAATGTTAGTTACATAAAAGTCAATTTTATTTAATATTTTTTTAATAAAATATTTTTTATTAAATTTTTTTTCGAAAAATAAACAACGTAGTTAAACGGAGGTATTTATACTGAAATACTTTTGTATAAAACATTTTTTAATGTTTCGTTAAGTTTACGAGATATATTAAAAAAGGCAAAAATCTCTCAACCTTTAAAGGGTGGTTTTAACCCTTTAAACCATTTTCGAGCATCAATTAGAATTTTCTAAATTCGTGTATTGCCCTTTACATTTGTACGGAATTTCACTGAAATTGAAATTTTGATGTAGGATAAAATTCAACATAAGAAAAGTATAAAAGGTAAATTTTTGAAAAAAATTTTTTTTTAAATAAACAACATAGTTGAATTTTTATGCTGTAAAACTTTTGGTACTCAAAAACGGTTTAAAGGGTTAAAACCACCCTTCAAAAGTTGGGACATTTTTGCCTTTTTTCGATTTGTATAAAACATTTTTTGATACTTTATTTAGTTTACGAGATATATCGAGAAAAGGCAAAAACCCTTAATTGTTTAAGGGTGGTTTCAACCCTTTAAACCGTTTATAAGCACCAACTAAAAATGTCTAAATTCATATATTTTCCCCTCTACATTTATGCCAAGTTTCATTAAAATCAGAATTTTTGGGTTCGCGAGGTTCCCTTGTAAGTAGTTTTTACGCATGTATTGTACATTGATGTTAGCATTGTTCTGCGCATTAAAAAACAATTAAAAAGGTACCGCGAATTTCGTCGCTGCTGCAGAAAGTGAAGGGGAGCAGGAGATAGCCACAAAGCGAGAAGCAAAGGTGAATCCGCGTGCTTCGAATTCGCTCACGCTACAAAAAAAAAGATTTTCTCAGCAACGGTTGCACGAATCGAGACGTTTTTTTTTTAAGTCCACTGAAAAAAAAGTAATATATCCAATAAGATATGTAGTTGCAGGCTGTCAACTACAGATATAGTTAATACAATAATATATGCTATTGCAGTATCAACATTGTACTTGCATTAATAGCAAATATTATTGTATTGAGCATTTTATGTAGTTGGCAGCCTATAATTACATATGTTATTGGCTATATTACTTTTTTTCTGTGTCAATATAGGAAATTGAGAGAACAACGAATTTGATGTTAAAAATTAAAAATATCCATAAACTTCTTACTTATTTTATATATTTCGCAGTATCCACACTTATTTGCGTATTTAAACGAATGTATATTATTTTCACATACTATTAGTTAGTATTGTTAGTAAGGGATTATTTACTGTAAATTAAATAAATAAAAAAGATAGTGCAAAAATAAATAAATATAAAAAATTATATTTTAGAAAGAAAATATTTACTTATTAACCCATGTAAAAGTATTTACAAGCTTGCATATTATTTTTATTACATTTATTCGCAATGAAATCTTGCTTTTTTATTAAATGAATTTTAGTATCAATATCTACATTGTTATCATCATTTTCTACTTCGGCATCGCTAAAATTAATTTGTAACATTTTGTCCTGATCTACATTAGAGGGTGCGTTTTGAATAAGGTTTCGCTAACTATTTTTCTAGTTACGAAGTTGGTAACTAACTGACGTAGGTTCCATTATGAATCAGCTGACACCATTGCGAGTTTGTTGTTCATCGAGAGATTTTAATTAGTATTTTTTATTATATTTTTAGAAAAATGTCAAATATAAAAAATCAAAAATACAAGTTAGAAATCTATTATGAAAATGAAGATAAAATATTTACTTTTTTGTTTTCCAAAAAGACTTATCTTGAAGCTAAAAAAGTAAGTTTTTATTATATTTAATCTTGTTGTTATAACTTTGTTAAAATATATGGTACCTAAAACATGAATTTGAAAATTGTCGCTCTCAAGTAAGACAAAAGTTGCGAAATGTTAAAAAATGACACTTGTGAGGTTAAGAAATCTATTATAAGTAAACTATCAAAAGCACAAACTATTGTTAAAGCAAAGAATAGTCGGCTTGGTATATTGAAAAGTATATATACAATTTTAAAAGCATAAATACAAAGTATTCTTTGCTGCGATGATTTTAACTTTCAGATTTGTGTTTTACGTACCAAAATAGTGAAGTTTCAGCCAAATCTGTGAGGACAACACCTCTCCTTCAGTATTACTAAATACATTTTATTATTTTTTTGATGGAATTTCAAATTATACTTTATATGTGTCATCTGAAATACACGCACGTGCTGAGCAAGATAAATATAATACATTCATTTCTGCAGATAAACATAAAATATGTTAACAAATTAAATGTTTAAATGATAGTTTTTATTAAAAAATATATATATATATTTAAAATTATGGTTTTAAGTATGGTTGGTTTGTGTATATACTGTATATAATAAGTAGTTCCTAATTTAGTTCCATTCTGTTTATGTATATATATATGTTTTGTTTACTCGCGCGAATGTTGATCGAAAGCGGGCTTAAATAATCGATTATATCGACTCACCAAGCGGTGCTGCCACCGCATCGATCAACAATCGCTACTTGTCGGGTGGATTCTCGCTTCTCCTGTAACTTCGTTACAGCAAGAGGGGATAGACTCATTCCAACAGTCCACGAGAACGGTCGAAATCGCACCACGATCACAGCGCGTGTTCGGGGATTTTGCTTGCTCCACTTTCCTACGCATGTGCTTTTTTTCCTGCTTGCATTCTGCCTGTTCTGATTGCGCCTGCATCCTGGACGTAGCCGATCAATCTTCCAGCTGTCCTCACGTGCCGGACACGGGATCTCCTGCAGCGGCGGAAGGACGAGGGCGGAGCGGCAACGTGCGGTGAGTCGAATAGCTTTACATGGTCTTCTCTTCTCTTACTTGCATGATCAAACGCTTTCGCTTTCCCTCATCACTTCGCGCCACTCGCGTTTATTCTCGCACGCTACTCGCGGAGAGCTCAAACCTTCAGGGTGCTCTTCCCTTTACCGCTCATATACAGTCCACCAAAATTTGACCAAATCGCCTTTTCACCACCCGGGAGACGGTACGGAATCTCCCCCCCCCCCCTCCCAAATAAAGTATATATCATACTTAATCTATATCAAACTATATAATAAAAAGTAAAAACTACAAATTGGAGAGTAGCATTTGAACAATTGCACAAACAATAACAAGGACAAAGCACATCAAAAATTTGAAATTATTTCATTTATCAAATTCCAATCTGTAATTCGCAATTCTCAATCTTCAAGCCATTATCTGATGTACTAGCTTAATAGATATTCTTATTGTTATTTATATACAAATTTTCAAGACCAAGTTCTTTTTATAGTTCCATTACAGTTATTAATATGTAATGCGAGGTCTACAATGCGGGTCTCAGAGTTGCAAGAACGGTTGTAAGTTGTAAGCGATTGTGATTGCGACAGCTGATCAAAAAGTTGTTGGTACCATTTTGACATTTCTGATTAGCTGTCACAATCGCTTACGACCATTCTTACAACTCTGAGACTAATATTGTAGTCCTCGTATAAATTAACTTGTAATCGACTTGTTTATGAAGTTTATATAATAACAAATATTTATTGAAAATTTTATGCAAGTATAAACACCTTGTTAAAATATAATTTGAGAACTGTTGCAATATTTACATAACATATTGACAAGAATAATATAATTAAATGCAAAAATTATGTTATTTTATTTTTTTAAATTATTTTTTAAGATATTGTCAAGAATGAGATGCAAGTACTATTTTAATTAACACATAAGAAAAATTAATATTAAATATTAATATTAATTATAAATATAAGTATTTTATTTATATTAAAGTATAATTAAATATAATTTACTGTTTATTTTTGTTGTGATAAATTTGAGTTTTGCATCAACTCTCTTGGATCAACACAAAGTCGCATTAAACAATCAAGTATCTAATACTTTAAGTACAAATGAAGAATATTTACAAAATGATGATGAAAATAATTTAACTTTCAGTAATAAAGAAAATTACAATAATCTTAACAGTAAATCAAATGAGAGAATAATGCTAATATTGTATTTTAAATGATTATTTTATATCCGACTGTAATATTGTAAAATATAATATTTTAGATAATTTACGCTTAAATTGGACAAGTAAGCAAACTCACTGCTTTTACATTTGTATAAGACGCACAGCACATCACTAAATAATGGTGAGATAAATAATCGACTATTTTGGAAACATCTTCAGCAAGGCATGGAAAAAGAATATAAATTTTCTAATGAACAATGTAAAACTAAAATAAATAATTTGAAGAAAATGTACAAAGATGTGAAAGATCACAATGCTCAAAGCGGAAATAATAAAAAGACTTGTAAACATTATGATGTAAATATTTAATATAATACAAGAAGTACTTTTATATTTTATGCTCACATAATTTAGTAATTATTATCATATCAATTAAATGAATTATACACATACAAATACACGCGCACATAAATTATTTCATTTTTAAGTGACTTTTTTATGTTTAATAGATCTTGGATAATTTGTTCTCGCAAAAACTTCGGATAAAGCTATTGTCTGTGGCAGGTTCAAATATTCCTATGGGGAAAGAACAGAAGGAAAATCATCAACTTCAAGTAAGATTTTTGGAAAGATGATAACTAATATAAAATAAGAATATTTCGCATATTTATTTTATTGTAGAACGTCAAAAATTATCATCCAGTGATTGGAAATTAGAATTTGTAGAAGAATATAAAAACAATAAACGTTTGCAAAAAGAAGCAACTGCCGAGTACAGAAAACAAAAACTAAGCATTTTGAAAGAAATTACGGAAGCTGTGAAAAAAAATTTTAAAAATGATTTCCAATATGATATACTTAAAAAACTTGTTAAGTAGTTTCTTAATATTTTCATTTCTTTTTAAGTGGGACACTAGCATCTCAAGAAATCAAAGAGGCAAGCAATATAAGTAGGACTCATATGTCTCAGTTGTCATGAAAGGGTTAATCGTAATATTGCAATTTTCGTTTTTCAAGTTTATTTTTAAAATTATTGTTGAAGCATTATTAAAAGTTTGTAAAAAAGGTATTAAATAACTTATTTAATCTTAGTTAGTACTTAGTTACTTTAATTAAAGTACTTTTAATAATGATTTAATAATAATTAAAACAAATGTAATTAATAAAAGATTTATTCTTAAAATAATTTAATTTCTACGTTATATTGTGCTGTAAAAATGTATTATGATTTTAAGCACAAATATTTTCTGTTACTTCAAAAATATTTTATATGTATTTATATCATTTAAAAATTTTAACTTTATGTTAAAGTAGTTTGTAGAGTTAATTATAAGAAAAGACTAATTAATTTCAAGATTTTACTAGGAAATAAGTTTTGCAGATGTAAGAAATGATAATTTACTTTTGAGTTATAGAGTTAATATCGATAAATTACTTTTGAGTTATAGAGTTAATAGTGAAGTTAAAATGGCTAATTAACTAAATTTATGTTGCAAATATTTTTGTTAATTTTTTAAAAATGTATTATTACATACTTAAGGAATGTAGTTCAAAGTATGTAGAAAATATAAACTATATCTAATAAAGAAGTGATTTTAATAAACAATATATCTATAAAAGCGTGATAAATTTCTTTGATTTAAAAACCTTTGATAATTATACAGGGTGTTACAAAGCATCGGATTTGTTTAGCACTATGCGGTAGAAAATGAAAATCTAAGAAGAAATGTCTAATACTATTAGGTGTACAAATAAGTTTCCGCGGTTTGACAAAAAATGGCCCCACCAGAAGGTTATGTTGAAATTGACAGATGTAAAACGTAATATCCCAAGTTTCGTCATCTGGCAATACTATAACCTTGAAGTATTAGTGATTCCGTATCAGCATCACGTAATTTTTTTCGTGCAAAAATGTCAAGTTTTATGCCGAATAAGCATCATTTGCGGGAACTTTTGATTTACTTCTTTAATTTGAAAAAATCTGCAGCTGAGGAGCATTGATTGCTTCTAGAAGCATATGGTGAAGCTGCTTTAAGTGAGAGAAGTTGTCAGGAGTGGTTTCAAAAATTTAAGAATGGTGAGTTTGACGTGAAGGACAAAAAACGCAGTGGCAGGCCGAAAGTGTACGAAGACATGGAATTGGCAGTATTATTGGAGGAAAACCATTACTGGAGCTCTCTACCAAACACAATTAATGAGATTGAGTCAGGCACTCAAGGAAAAACGCGCCCATTACTACTCCAGACACGACAAAATTATTCTCCAACACGATAATGCTCGTCCATATGTTGCGGCGCCGGTAAAAACATACTTGGAAACACTCAACTGGGAAGTTTTACCCCACCCGCTGTATTCACCAGACTTAGCCCTTTCTGATTATCACCTGTTCCAGTCGATGGCACATGGTCTGTCTGAGCAGCGCTTTACATCATATGAAGATACCAAAAATTGGGTAGATTTGTGGATAGCGTCAAAAGATGAAGAGTTCTTCCGACGTGGTATCCGAATGCTGTCAGAAAGGTGGGGAAAAGTAGTGGCAAGTGATGGAAAATACTTTGAATAAAACATAATGTACCGTTTCTTCACAATAAATTCCTAATTTTTTATAAAAAACCGCGGAAACTTATTTGTACACCTAATATTTTTCGATACGGTAAATAGTTTTGCCTTAATTTATCACTGTAGTAAGTCAATAAGCGCGGAGGTACAAGAGAAAGTCAGTGACGGAGAATGCGTGAAGTTGACTCATTGATATTAAAAATTGAAAAATGCTTTTAATGCTAATAATTATCAGTAAAATGCTTTAGAAAACTACCAAAATTTTCAATAAAACTGTCAGTTACCGAGAAATATTTCCATTTTGACGGGACTTAAAAAATTCTCGAATTTTCAAATCTCAAATAATTATTTTTAGATTGGACCAGTATTTTTACCGAAAAGGATAAACGGTCTCAATTACATAAAATTTTTGCGCGATGAGTTGCCAAATTTATTATTTCCTCTTGCTGCTATCGACGATATGCCATTATTTCAACGCAACATTATTTTTATGCATGATGGATGTCCAGCACATTATGCAGCTTACAAATGCTATAAATTAATTTTAAAAATTATTAAAATTAATATTATTATTATCATTAGAATTTACAACTATTAATATTAGTTTGCAATGTTTTTTTGTATCATAAATATTATAAAATAACTTGTAATAATTTTTAAACTTTTGCTTTCTAATAGACACATAATGCTTTATTATTATTTTAATGTTTGTACTTTCGCAAAATTTAATTTTAAAGAAATTTAATTTAATTTATTTAATTTTTTATTTTAATTTTTTCGTCTTAATAAAATTGAATAAAAATCAATACTATTTTTATAAAATGTTACTTTTAATCAAATAGCACCTGTCCAGCGGTATTTAAATAACACATACGGAGATAATTGGATGGGTCGTAGTGCACCTTTTTTGAAATTTTTTAGAAATGGCCACCAAGATCACCAGATTGAAATCTCTGTGCTTTTTTCTTATGGGGTGCACAAACAGAAAAAATATATTTTAATCGCAAAGAAACGCAGGACGAATTGGAGGAGCAAATACAAATAGCATTTAATAATGTACAACGACACCACATTCGACATGCCACAGAAAGTGTCATAAATAGAGCAAATAAATGTTTGGAAGCTAATGGTGGACACTTTGAGCACTTGTTATAAGAAGCACTTGTTATAATGTTTTATCGTTTTATAATAAATAAATTTAATTACCATTAAATTTTTTCTTACTTCGACTGATAGATAAATCTTTGTAAGACCTATAGCGGTAAAATTTTTTTCGGTAATCGGCAGTTCTGATAGCCGCCTGAAGAATTCTATCGATAATTATTAGCACTCAAAGCTGTAAGCTGCGGAATAAAAAATTTGTTTAGTTAAAGATACAAATTCGAAAATTTTCTAAGTCCCGTCAAAATGGAAATATTTCTCGGTAACTGACAGTTTTATTGAAAATTTTGGTAGTTTTCTAAAGAATTTTATCGATAATTATTAACATTAGAAGCATTTTTCAATTTTTAATATCAATGAGTCAACTTCACGCATTCTCCGTCACTGACTTTCTCTTGTACCTCCGCGCTTATTGACTTATTACAATGATAAATTAAGGCGAAACTATTTACCGAAAATATCGAAAAATAGTATTAGACATTTCTTTTTAGATTTTCATTCTCTATCGCACGGTGCTAAGCAAATCCGATGCTTTTGTAACACCCTGTATATAGTTATTATGTTCAATATTATATTGATAAAGAAAAACATTATATAAAATTTTATTGGACAAGTTACAAACTAAATATTCAAACTATCTTTTATTCTTTCTCTTTTCATTAATAGTAGGGTATATAGGGTGATTCTGATCTCCAGGGGATGGAGGGTGGGGGTATTGCGCGGGGGGTATGACGTCACGGGGGTATGACATCACGGGGTGGGGAGGGTATGACGTCACGGAGGGTAAGACGTCACGGGGGGGTATGACGTCACGCGGGGGAGGGGGCGTCACGGGGGGGGGTATTAGTATAAACATTTTATGTAAACAACATGCTAGTTGTAATCTGATATAAACAAATACCAGTCGACCGCCGCTTATCAGTATAAACAATTTATCTAAATAACATGCTAGTTGTAACCTAATATAAACAATTACTTGTCGATCGCCTTTCGATTATACTTATCAGTATAAACTTTTATATAAACTCAGTTGTAACCTGTATAAACAATTAGATCCTGCGGCTAAGAGTAGTAATTAGGTATAAACAATTTTTATCTATGAGTATGAGTCTTTCTGTCGCTTATCAGTATAAACATTTCTAAGTAAAATAATATGCGAGTTGCAACCTGATATAAACAATTACAAATTTCTAAGAATATTTATCGCACGGAGCGCCGAACCGTCGACAGCTTAAATTAGATAATGAATCGGCAGTGAGCACCGGCAGCTAAAATATTTAAACATTTGATCGACATTTATCGCCCGGCAGCTCTAAGCGGCTAGCTATGCATAACTATAAACAAATGCATGAGACAAAGGGCTGAAAATGAAATATAATTATTGGTCCGGAAGAGCACGGTGCCACAGTAAGCGTGAAGTCTTCAACCCAAGCGAATCAAAGTCTTGTGAATTAATTTCTAAGTGAAGTGAAATTTATAACTTGAAGAATGGCTAATCAGTTAAATGAAGTGGAAATTATAGATATCGCGGACGATATAGAAATTGTGAATATCGGGAACGATATAGAAATTGTGAATATCGCGGACGATAAAGAAATTGTGAATATCGCGGACAATGAAGAAATTGTGGATATCGCAGACAATGAAGAAGATATTGATATCGCAGGCAGTGATTACGAAAACTCCAACGATGAAGACATGATAGTTGATGATTTTGAAAATTCCTACGAAGATGATGAAGACAGTTTAATATCCGATATTAGTGATTCTACGAGCTATTCCATTGACTTTGTCGATCGCGTGGAAAAATTTGTTTCACACGAAGATTTTCTCAAATTAAACGAACATTCCGAACATTGCGCAATATTTTTCTTTTATTCTACGGGTGGTGCTCTAGCTCTCTGTGCCGAGTGTATGATTGACATGTGGGACATTAGAGAAGGGATGAGCGCTGTTAGGGAGCATCAAACAAATCGTCTAGAAAATTTGGATCATCGGGCTTGCTCGAATTGTCGTCAATCCATGTACGTGATAATTCCGCGCAACATGTGCCCAGTGTGCGGCTTTAAATACATAACCGTACAACATGGATGAGGAGGACATTGAAGATATCAAATATGTTCTTAACAATAAACGAATATCACCAGTGCAATTTATACGCGATCGAGAACTTGGTATACGTGGAACGCTTGAACGCGTTGCGATACATAGAGTGTGTATAAAGAATGAATCTATTTATCCCTGGCCTTATCACGTGAGACAGGAAATATATATCATGATATTGAATCAGTGTCCGAACGATGAAATCGCTGAAAAGATGCTATGTACTGTTACGTTCGAGCGTGTTTTCGCGCGCCTGAAATCACGTGCGCTGAGTCAGGCGGACGAGCCGTGGTTCATACCCGTACAGTTGCGCGTAAGAACGAGAGAGAGAGAGAGAGAGAGTTCGCAAGGAAAGGGAGATAGCGAGACATCGCGGTATCGCTAGCCGAGCGGTAATACCGCGGCACCGGGAGAAGGAAGAAAGAAGGAGAGAAAAAAAATGAAAGAAAAAAAGAATACGTGAAATTTCTTTTTATTCATATGTCTTGGGGACACGATGGATATTTTTACGATCTTTTTGATGGTGTATCTAGGCTTTAGAAGTGGAGGAGGCGTGGGATCCACCGGACGATTATATCTCGGTGGTTCTGCGTTGGCTGGGACGGTTTTTTCGTAGCTGATGCGTCGGGAGTGCTCTGGAGGTTTAATCGTGGTTCCTGAGAGACCTTGCGGGAACAGATTCTTCTTAGGGATTACCAGGACTCCCGTCTTAGTCCGTTTTACAATATTTACAACTTCGTCGCTGCGGGGCCGGGAAGGCGCGCGCGGTCAGGGGCGTATGTCGGTGGGGTCCGCGTCGGTGTAGAGTCTTCGGGTTCTGAGGAAGACGAGGGCTCCTCGATATACCCCTTTTGGAATATGGAAGGGTCGAACTCGCCGCCCTCATAAATTTGGCGCCGTAGTCTTTTTAATTGGTGGGCCCTTCCGGCTCGACGTCCCCGGCGTTTTCGGACCATCTAGTGTAGTGAATCATTTTTGTATGTCTATATATTTATCTCTCTCTCTCTCTCTCTCTCTCTCTCTCTCTGCGAGTCTGGAATGGAGTAGACGTGTCGAACATCGCTCCGTCTTTATAGTGTGTTTTGAGAAGAAAAGAGAGCAGTAGAAAAGTATAAAATTAGTGTGGTGATAGTTCTATAGACCAGTGACAACAGGAATCGTTATCTAGCCGGGAAAGGCAGATCTGTGAATAGCTGAATTATATTTCTATAATCATGTGTATCAACGACGTTGTGACAAGCAAGCACTGACGTGGATGGAATCTGCTGACGTGTAGCGAATCGACAGCGGCGGAACAAAAATGTCGACGATAGAAGAGGACACCGAATATCGATGTTTGGCATGCAAGAAGGCTATTAAAACTGAAGTAGTACAATGCAAATCATGCGTTAAACTGTTTTACCATCCAGGCTGTGTTAGTAAACACAAAATTTATGATAGAAATAATGAACTAGTACCGTGCCAGGGCCCCTTTGCAAAATTTGGGATAGAGAATGAAATTGGAGAAGTAAAGAAAACGGCAAGTAGCAACAGAGATAGGCTCGGATCGGCAGAAGCATCTGGAAGACCAAGCACAAGCACGAGTGGATCGGCAAATATGGACCTAAAAATTGATTGGCTCATAAGAACAATAAAAGAAATAAAAGACGAGACTATATGTAAGAAGGAAATTAAAGTGATGATAAAGGAAATTCTCCAGCATGAGTTAAAGAATATCAAAAAAGAGCTAGAAGAAGTAAAAAGGATGCTGTCCACTGGACCTAATAATTCATCAAGAGGAGCACAGAAGAGTTATAGTGAGATAGTTAAAGAAAAGAAGAAAGAAAATGTTATAATTGTTAAACCTAAGATTCAGCAAGAAAATGTTGATACGGCTATGTTAATAAAAAAGAAAGTAGATATAAAGAATATGGAAATGGGAGTAACGAAAATAAGGAGAGGAAACAATGGTACAGTCATCTTGGGATGTGAGAATGGAGAAGAAATGGCAAAATTGAAAACTACAGTGCAAAGCAAGCTGGGTGATGAATTTGAAGTTACTGAGTCACTACAGATAAAGCCGAAAGTAAAAATTGTTTATATTGACGAAGAAGAATGGAACTTGAGTGATAAAGAATTAATTGATTCAATTAAAAAGCAAAATAAACTTGGAACACAAGAAGAAAATAATATGAGAATAGTGAAAAGATTAAAAATTCAACCTAACAGAAGAGGTAAAACAGAAGGCGCCATAATAATTGAACTAGATGAAAAAACACATGAATTAATGTTGAGCCAAGGAAAAGTAAATATAGGATGGAAAAGATGTCCTGTATTTAATCATATTAGTGTTAAGAGATGCTTTAAATGCTGGGGATATCACCATTTTGCGAAATACTGTACGCGAAATGAAGCATGCCATAAACGTGCAGGTAATCACAAATCAAATGAGTGTACAACAAATGAGAAGAAAAGTGTAAATTGTATGTATAAAAACCAAACGTATAACTTAAAGATAAAAGATGACCATGATGCATTGAGCCCGGAATGTCCGACGTTCAAAAGAGTTCTACAAGAGGAAAAGAGAAGGGCCGGCTGGGAGGATGCAAAATAGCAATCACAGAAGGAAGAGGAACATATACTGTATACAAATGCGCAAAGTTTAATGGCACATAAGGACGAGATACACCATCAGATTATGAAGAAATTAAATCCGGCAGTTATTGCATTGTCGGAGTCAAGACTAATTGTAGAAATTGAAGACAGTGAAATAAGTGTACCGGGATACAGTGTGGTTAGATGCGACGCGGAAAATAGAAATACAGGGCGGGTTGCTCTGTATGTAAGAGATGATATCAAGTATGATATAGTAGTATTGAAAAAATTAGAAAGAATTGTGTGGTGCGTTGCAATAGAAGTGAAAGAGAATTATTTAAAGGAGTGTTAATGGTAATATATCATTCACCGAGTGCGTCACATGGAGAGTTTATAGGATTCTTAGAGGAGATAGTAGAAGAATTAACGATAAAAGAAAAGTGTATAATATTAGGAGACTTTAATATAGATTGTATGACAGACTCTTATTATACAAATAAACTACTAACGACTATGCAAAGTCTAGGTATGAGCAATATGTGGATAAACCAACGAGAGTTACCGAAAATAGTAAAACAATTATAGATCTAGTTTTTGCGAATAAAGATATAAATGTAGAAGTCAAGTACGAACCTAAGATAACGGATCATGCGTGGATAAAATTCGTGATAAATACGAACAAGACTGTAAATAAATATAAAGAATTCAGTGGCAGGGATTATAGTAGATATAATGCGCATGAGTTTATTAAGCTAGTGGAGAGTAATTTAGAAAAAAGATATGATTTAGATATTAATGAGTTAGATATTAATGTAAAGGCAAAGAATTTAATTAATAGTATTGTAGATGCGCTAGACATCTCAGCACCTAAGAAAATTTTTAGAATACCGAAAATATGGGAAGAGAAAAAATGGTATTCAAAGGAAATAGAAGAGCTAGCGACTAGAAGAGATGAGGCTTATAGAAAAGCACTGTACGATAGCACGGAACAAAACTGGCAACAATTTAAAATAGAAAGAAATGCAGTAGTTAGTTTAATTAGAACAAAGAAAAAAGAATATTATGAAAACATGATTGATCATAATAGTAACAATCCCACAACTATGTGGAAATCATTAAAAGAAATTATTAGAGGAGGACCAATAGGCGCGAAAGTTGTAGGAAAAATAGATTTTGAAATATTAGACAATAATATAGAGTGTGATATAGCTGACAAATTTAACTTATATTATATACAAAGTATTAAAGACATAATAAAATCTATAGATAAGAATTATACAACGAGCACAAATAAGAGAACTATTTATTGTATTGAAAAGATGGGAGAGCTAGAAAAATTTGAATCAATTATGACAGAACAAGTAAGAAAAATCATTAGAGAATTACCAAAAAAGAAAGGTACAGAAGAAGGAATAACTAGCGATATATTAAAAATGGTATTATTTGTCATAGAAGAGGAATATTGTGATATAATAAATAAGTCATTGAGGGAGGGTTGTTTCTTGAAAGAGTGGAAAACATCCACGATAATTCCAATACCAAAAGTAGAGAAACCTAAGAAGGCAAGTGATTATGGGCCTATTAATATATTACCAATATATGAAAAAGTATTAGAGATAATAGTTAAAAAGCAAATTGAGGTCTACCTAGAAAGTAATAATATTATAACGGAACATCAGTCGGGCTTTAGGAAAAATTATTTGTGTGAAACAGCAATTCAAACAGTTATAGATGAATGGAAATTGATTATTAGTGAGTGACAAATAGTAGGAGTTATTTTTGTAGATCTTAAACGGGCTTTCGAGACAATTGATAGAGGAAGATTATTAAAGAAATTATACCAGTATGGTATTACAGGAACAGTTCTAGAATGGTTTAGGTCGTACTTAAAAGATAGAATGCAATAAGTTCAATTTAATGATAGATGGTCTAAGATACTGACTACGGAATACGGAGTGCCACAGGGTTCGCTATTGGGCCCATTGTTGTTTATAATATATATGAATGATACTGTTAACGTTTGCTCGGATGTGTGTAATATAAAAATGTTTGCGGACGATACGTAAATATATGTAACAGGTGAGAGTAGTGCAGAGATAGAGAGGAAATTGAATATTCCATTTAACGTAGTGGAGGAATGGATGAATATTAATAAACTGAAGATGAATGCGGGGAAAACAAAATATATGTTAGTTAGAGGTATAAGGAAAGAATTGAGAGGCAATACTATTGTGAGATGTTTGGATGGAAATGAGATTGAACGCGTAGAAATAATAAAGTATTTGGGCATAATTATTGATGATAGACTTAGATTCAGCGGTCACTGTGATTACATGTTAAAGAAAATAGGGAAGAAAATAAGTTTTTTAAATAGAATAGGGAACTTTATCTCGGCTTACACTAGATGTACGATATACAAGACAATTATAGCACCTTACTTTGAGTATTGTGCAACGCTACTAATAGATATGGGAGATACACAGTTAAGTAGGCTCCAAATAGCGCAAAATAGAGCTATGAGAGTCATATTGCAATGTGACAAACGTACCAAAGTTAAATGTATGCACCAAGCGTTGCAATTTATGACCATAAGACAAAGGCTGTATTA
Organism: Monomorium pharaonis; assembly: GCF_013373865.1. NCBI lineage: Eukaryota > Metazoa > Arthropoda > Insecta > Hymenoptera > Formicidae > Monomorium > Monomorium pharaonis. The sequence goes on along the minus strand of NC_050475.1, from coordinate 9,107,785 downwards.
CAATATGTGCATATTTATTTTTAAGATCTTAAATAATATGATGCCGGAGAAATTTAGTAATAGACTTAGGGCGGGTTTATCAATGCTCAGCTAAGTTAAATTTGACTAATAGTTAAATACTAACTGTAAGCTATGTGTTTATCAAAGCGGAATAACTAACAGTTACGCATAAACTGTTGGTTAAAGTGTTTGTTACAAGTTTCACGCGCGTGTACTCGCGAGGTACTCGTATTTAGCGCGTGATACATGATTCACTGTGCAAATATTATCTACTCTTGCTGATAAATAATATTTTTATGAATACATATGTGCACGTTTATATATATTAGAATTTAAAAAGAGAAGAAAATTAGTATTTGAGATATCATTTGTATTTTTAAGAAGTATACATACACAGTAAAAAATTTTGTGTTTTCTTGTTAAAAAATATCCTGGTTAAAACTTTTATGTTAAAATTTAACATATTTGCTTGTTACTTTAACATATTCCTGTTGTGTTAATTCAAGTAAAGTGTTAAATTACTAGAATAACTAAAAAAAAGTGTAAAAGTAACACAATGTGCACGTACTTTTAATTTTACATCATAAATATGTTCTTTATTATTAGTGATAGGATTTAGCTGTTAAAATTGACAAAAAAAAAAGTTGAATTTACTCTATAATTGAGTTTTAACAAAGATCATTTCATTTTTGAGGACTTTACTATCTACCCGGAGATGGCGCATTTCTCGTGAAAAAGATTTACCTATTAGGTGAATAAAAGGGGGTCGCCAAGAACAGAGAACCAAGTACGATTGCATTCACATATATTATAATATTGGACTGATTCCAATAATATACAAAGTTTATATCGATGATCTTGGAACGATCTATATATGCAATTGTAAACATTTTTTTCAGAATTTCTAGAATAATTATTATTTAACATATATAATATGTTAAATTAATATATATAACGTGTTAAAATAATATTATAATTGTGTTAAAATAACATATATAATATGTTATTGTTACACGTTATACACGTTACATTAACATTATTATAATGTTAAAATAACATATTACATGTGTTACTTTGACATAATTTTCTCATTAAATTGTTACATAAAAATTATGTTAAATTATAAAATTTACATTTAGTTTTATGTTAAAATATAACATAATATTTATGTTGTTATTTAACATATGCTTAATATGTTAAATTAACAGAAAAATTCCTGTGGACCGTTTTGGACATGCGATAACTGTTAAATTTAACACAAATTTTTTTACTGTGTATATATATATATATATATATATATATATTTATATATAAATGCACACATGCATTAGTATGTATATAGTTTTGACGTTTCGTCTGTGGCCAGAGCAGGCAGCCTCGGCCATGGATCCAGTCATGGGCCCATTATGGCGTGCGGCGCGTATTTTAGCGCTGAACGTAACAGTACATACGATACTATGTACATTAAAATTCCTGCTGGTATTGGAAGGTGCATCAAATTGTTGATAAATAACATGGTTAAAGTGTTCTTTAAAAATCCTAAAATAACAAATATGCTGCACATGTACAAGGATTTTTTTAATGCTTGCAATCGTTATGATTATAAAGACGATGAGAATAATGATAATTTTGAGCATAGAATGAGAGCGTGTGTTTTCATTTGGCGCGAAAAAGAATGCAAGCAAATGCACTATAAAGTGCAAGATTCGGTGCGACACTGCAAATTATGTAGACGTGTCACGTGCAAGTGCCCCGTTGAAGAATGTAACGTAATTTAAAAAGTGTGAAAAGACGCTAAAATATGGAATAATTCGATTTAGAGGAACGCAAGCTCTTGGAGCAAGCGAACAGAGTCGCTACTTTGAGCGAATGTTTTACGTGGTTGCGATGTGAAGTGTATACAACGGCTCGAGGAACATAGTCGCATTAAGCGTCCTCGGTTCGCCGTCGGACATAAACAATCGTTGGTGGCTAAAATCGCACGACTCGAGGGTGAAAAGACAAGATTACAAAGACGTTTCGTGCACGTCGGCGGTGATTACGCAAGTGATATCACGAAAAGACTCGTGTGGCGCGAGATAGATACCGCATTCGAGAATCGTGTTCTGACCGGTGTGGTTATCAATACTAACTATATCGAGCCGCGACAATTTCTCGAAGACGCCGGGGGTATAGTGCTCGAGCGTGTGCGGGGCGTTCTACAAAGACACAACTGTGTAAAAGTAAACACCGCGTTCAACGGTGTATTTGTGACTGGTGAAAAAAGCGCTAATAAGAATATCACCACAAAAAATTATGAACTCTTTCAAATGTCGGATTTAGACGAATGGTACGAGCGGCGTGTCATCGAGCCCACGTTAGCGTCGCTTGAAGAGTTTCAAGAACGCGATAGCGGGTGGGCGCCTTCACGAATTCTCAATTTAACTGTAAACGTGAACAAGTTTAATCCTTTACACGCGGGATGTTACGTAACATTGCCGCGAGAAATAATATTGAAAAAAGCAGTTGTGAACGTTAAATCGAAGGACAATGCGTGCTTTGCATGGTCAGTGGTTGCCGCTTTATATCCCACAGAGAAACATAGTGAAAGAGTGTCATTGTACCCTCATTATACGACGGTCTTAAAGTTCGACGACATCAAGTTTCCCGTTACATTAAAAGACATTGGGAAATTTGAGAGACGACTCAACGATGTGTCGGTCAACGTGTACGGGATCGAAGAGGATAAAATTTTTCCACTACGACTCACGGATAACAAGAGGGAATAGCATATCAATCTTTTATATGTGCAAGATCCAGGGGATAACAACATGGGTCACTTCACATGGATCAAAAATCTGTCCCGCCTGGTGGGATCGCAATTAAGCAAACACGTATGCAAAAAATACATTTGCGATCGGTAAGTAATAATTCTTAATAAATGTGTTTATAAATTGTTTCAAATAATAGTAAAATATATATTTTCTTTGTTATTTACAGATGTCTACATTACTTCAGCTCCGATGAAAAGTTACAATCGCACAATGTGGACTGCCAAAAGTTGAATGACTGTGCTGTCGAACTACCAGATGAAAAGGATAAGTGGCTAAGCTTCCGCAACTTACATAACAAGGAACGAGTGCCCTTCGTCGTATACGCCGATCTCGAATGTGCTGCGGAAGATGCAACCTGACACGGAGTCGACAACATACGCCTACCAACAACACGAGGTATTTAGCATAGCGTATTATGTGCGATACTCGTACGACGATGCGTTATCCGTGTATCGGTTTTGTCGCGATAAAGATTGTGTCACGTGGTTCGCTAGGCAACTCGAAGATTTAGCACATAACGTTAAGATTTGTTTATGCGCCAATGTTCCCATGGAGACGTTATCGAAAGAACAATTAGAGGCATACCGTAGCGCGACGCATTGTCATATTTGCGAAAAACCGTTCGCGCCGAATGATAAGCGGGTTCGCGATCATTGCCATCTGACCAGTCGTTACCGCGATCCCGCGCATTCTTCTTGCAACTTATTTTATCGAAATGTGTTGTACATACCGGTAGTCTTCCATAATTTATCGGGATACGATTCACATTTTATTATCAAGGAAATAGCCATAGTGTTCAAAAGGAAAATTGACTTATTACCCATCACGAAAGAAAAATATATTTCTTTTACAAAACATGTCATAAGTACCGCCAATAAATTAGACCCACATAATCACATAAAGCTACGATTTATAGATTTATATAAATTTTTAAATACTAGTTTTGAAAAATTAGTATCATTTCTGGATAAAGAAAAACTAAAAATTGTACGTTCCGAATTTTCACATTTATCTGACGCAGAATTTGACTTATTGACACGAAAAGGCGTATTTCCATACGAGTACGTTGACCGCGTTGAAAAATTGAAAGACACATGTTTACCACCACTCGAATTCTTTTATATTATAGTTCTCTGACCTCCGACACAGTATCCGAGAGCGATTACGCCCACGCCGTCAACGTCTGGCATCAGTTCTCAATTCAAACGTTGGGTGAATACAGCGATCTATATTTGAAAACGGATGTCTTGTTGTTAACTGACATTTTTGAAAATTTCCGCGATAAATGTTTAGAAAGTTACGGTCTCGATCCCGCGCATTATTACACTCTCCCCGGATACACGTGGGACGCTATGTTAAAATATACCGATATTACTTTTGAATTGCTTACGGACATAGACATGGTAATGTTTATCGAACGCGGTATACGCGGTGGTCTAAGTCAATGTTCAGATACGCACAGGCTAACAACAAGTACATGCAGACGTACGACTCATCAAAATCATCGTCGTACCTTATGTACTTTGATGTTAATAATTTGTACGGCTGGGCGATGTGTCAGCCGTTACCCTACACTGAATTTCAATGGGTTGAAGACGTTTCAAATTTTGACGTGAACGTTATCGCTCCGGATTCACCCACGAGATACATTCTCGAGGTCGATCTCGAGACCTTCACGATCTGCACACTGACCTATCTTTCTGCCCGACGCGCGATAAACCGCCCAGCAAGCGAGAATGTAAACTTCTCGCCACGCTCTACGATAAAAAGCGTTACATCATACATTACCGAAACCTACAGCAGTGTACACGGTCTTCGTATCGCGAAGATACACTGCGTATTAAAATTCGCGCAATCTTCATGGCTATGTAAGTACATAGAATTAAACACGCAATTCCGAACTCGCTTGAAAATAACTTGTATAAATTAATAAATAACGCGGTATTCGGGAAAACCATGGAGAATGTGCGTAATCATGTTGACGTTAAGTTATTGACGAAATGGAAAGGTCGGTATGGTGTAGAGGCAATGATCGCGAAACCGAATTTTCATAGTCGTAGCATTTTTTCAGAAAATCTTATTGCCGTCGAACTAAAAAAACTCAAGGTGAAATTCAACAAACCGATTTACGTAGGCATGTGCATTCTAGATATTTCTAAGACGTGTTTGTACGAATTTCATCACGAGTACATGCTACCTCTGTATCGCGACAAATGTAAAGTTATGTATACTGACACCGACAGTCTCGTATACCATATTGAGTGCGATGTTTATGAAACGATGAAACGTGATATCGCTAGGTTCGACGCGAGCGATTATCCGGTCGACAACGCGTACGATATGCCTCTTAAAAATATAAAAATACCGGGTCTAATGAAAGACGAGAACAATGGTGCGATAATGACCGAGTTTGTCGGACTTAAAGCAAAAATGTACGCGTTGAAGGTGGACGGGAAAAAAGCAAAAGGTGTCAAGAATAACGTAATAGTGCGAGCCATAACGTTCGAAGATTACACCCGCTGTTTGAGAGATGAGATCGAGATGACGCGTCGCCAGTCATGTATACGATCCAAGTTACACGAAGTATACACGGTGACCGAAACGAAAATTGTTCTAAGTCCGTACGACGACAAGAGATATCTCGTACCAGATTCGATCGAAACGTTACCGTGGGAACATTATCGGATACCCCTATATAATATATATTTGTATATATTTTATCTTTTGCGCATGATGTACTTTTAATTTACCATGTATTTTATATTTTACATATATTTGTTAATTTTACATCTAGCGTTTCGTATATTTTATAGTTTATATTTTTTATTTTTTACATTTTACACTTATTTTACAATTTTACATTTAGCGTTTCATGTAATACACATATATTATATTTTATGTATTTTTATGAACTTTTTTTATACTATTGTATTTTATAGTACACATTTTTATGTTTATTTTCTATTAAAAAAACTTAATTAAAGTTGATTACATTTTATAGTTTTACATTATACATTTTATAATATGTATTAATAAGAATAATGTATTAAGAATGATGAATGAATGGATAAGTAATAAAAAAGTCTATATTATAAAAATATATGGTAATTATTCACCTATACAGAGCCACCCCCGATTTCAATGTCCTTCACATATGTTATCAGGGACATGACCCTGAGTAACTTTTCCTTATAACTTAATCGTCGGTCATTATTCGTTAAAGAGTTATTAACAAAAGAAGTTTGAAAAATATTCATGTAAAATAGAACAACACACACACACACACACAGGGGGAGTGCAAGTGAAGGAGCTTTTGACCTCCTCCTCCTGCATCTACGAGTGAGTCCCAGATGCGCACAGTAATAAACGGACACAGCAAGCTGAGTGAAACGGACACAGTAACAAACGGACACAGACCAAACGGACACAGTGCAAAACAGACACAGACCAAATGCGCACAGAGCGAAACGGACACAGTACAAAACGGACACAGACCAAATGCGCACAAAGTGAAACGGACACAGACCAAATGCGCACACTGCACATGCGCACGGACCAAATGCACACACGAAAAGTCGCAAACCCATGTGATGCAATGAATGCTTTGCACGCACGCACGCACACACACACACACACACACACACACACACACACACACACACACACACACGGGGGGGGGGTGCAAGAAGGGCCTTTGGCCCTCTCCCTCCCGCACCCCGCTAATAGAGATACCCTGAACAGAAATGCGCAAAATTTAAATGAATACGTATATAATAAGAATCTCGTTTCAAATGCGCACAGACCAAATACGCACAGTGCGAAACGGACACAGTCGCAAACTTATGTGATGCAGAGAATGCTTTGCACACACACACACACACACACGCGCGCACGCACGCACGCACGCACGCACGCACGCACGCACGCACACACACACACACACACACACACACACACACACACACACACACACACACACGCACGCACGGGGGGGTGCAAGGGGGAGGCTTCGCCCCCTCTCCCGCACCCACCCCGTCAGTAGGGGTGCTCTGAAAAGTTGCAACCCATGTGGTAAGTTCGTGCGCATTTGATCCGTGCGCATTTGGTCCGTATGCATTTGGTCCGTGCGCATTTGTTACTGTTGTGGCGATCATACAGCCACCAAATAGCAGGAATAGGCCGTGTAAAATAAATAAAAATTTTGGAACAAACGCGAAAGATAAAGTAAGATAGGAACGCGGGCGAGTAAAATATTTACAGAGAGAGAAGGCTACAGCCTTGTCAGAGGATTTAGCGAGAGCGGAAATACAGTCAGTTGGAGTCAAGCTAGGACACAGAGCGGACGCAAAAATATAGACATTATAACGCAAATAAAGACTTTATCCGAAACTCAACGTCGATTTCATATAAATACATTTCTTTTCGTCCGCTGAGACACCAGATCCTACGACTCCGTTCTGCTGCACCCACACACACACTCACACGCTATACACTAAACTGTAATCCTAACTCTACCCAATCAATTTTAAGTCATTATTTAAGTTTATGAATATCCAATTAACCATGCTACATTTTTCTCTAAAATCAATACTTTCAGAGATATACAGTAAAAATGTTTGCAACTTTAGGAAGTGATAAAGGGCAAATAAAGTTTTGTCGGTGGAAATCCTTTTAGGGACTTTTTTCTCTAATCAAGGGTAAGCTTTGGTTAAAATTTTAGCGCGATCGGAGGTTTCACCTTTTCGGAAGTACACCCCAAGTAAATATGACTTGTTCTAATTAAATAGTTTCTTACGATATCCGCAAATATTATGATAAACTTGCTGTTTATCACATTTACTTAAAACATCTTCTCAATCTTAGTAAGTGTAATACTTCAATAAAGAATATTCACTTCAAACAAATATTCGGTTTACTTATCTATAGTCCAACAAAAAAAAGCGTATATTTTAATTAAGTTATCACTACTTCTTTAAAAAAGTTAATACGTTATTTGAATTAAATATAAATTTTATTTTTCTAAAATAATTATTTACTTTTTGGAAGCAGAAATTATATTCTCAGTTAAATTAAATTAGAAACGAAATTTACTTACACATTATATTATTTCGCTAATACACATTGCACACGTGACGCTATTGCAAACGTGCACATTGTACACGGGATATAATTACGCGCAAACACATTGCACACGTGATGCTATTGCACACGTGCACATTGCAAACATTATATTATTACGCTCATACATATTGCACAAGTGATATCATTACGCTCATACATTTTGAATGCACGATTCCAATAACTTGGGCGCCTTGATTTGAAAATGGTTTTTAGGCTCGACAAAGTTGTATAGATCTTATTATAGAGCTAACTGCTTTAATTTTCGAGATATACCATATTAAAATTATTAAGAAAAGTAGATTAAAAATAATAAGAAAAGTAGGTAGATCTCGTTTGCATAAAAGTATCAAACTTATGTGGATTAGTACAAAGCGTGGACACAAACACACAAACAGACACACACATACACACACAAACACGGCGATGCAAGGGGGGCTTGCCTCCCTCTCCAGCAGCCAACCCGTTGGGAGGGGTATATGGAAAGTCGCAAAACCATGTGGTAATTGTCATGTGTGCAATGTGTATGTACTTAATAATATAACGTGTGCAATGTGTACTTGTGCAATAGCGTCACGTGTTCAATGTATATGAACGTAATATTATAATGAGTACAATGTGCACGTGTGTACTTGTACAATAGCGTCACGTGTTCAATGTGTATGAACGTAATATTGGGTGTTTACGATAATGGCTATCCGAGTAATTTTCTCTAGGACCGAAATATATGATAAGCACAACCATCTACTATCATCATGATTCGTGACAACTCAATGCTGTCCGGTATAGCCAAATCATCACGAGCAAGTTGCAAGTTGCGAGTTCCGTGAATTTGTAGCAGGTAACCTAAAAAGTACGATATAAATATTATAAATAATTTAATTGATTATTACAATTAAAAATACTCTGTTTTTAATGTATGATAAGATTATTAACTTTAAAATAGTAATTATATCAACACAATCATGTATTTTTAAAGTATTGTCTAAAGTAATATCAGAAATTATTTTATTTACAAATATTTATTTTGTCTATCAAGTTTCTATTATAACGGTATTATTTCAAAACCTAATATAATATTTTAATTAAACATTGATTCTCAATAAATGTTATTATTTATTATTAACTAACATATATATTAGAAAAGTCATCTTTTATTAAACGGATGGTGTTAACACTTTGAAACAAATGAGATAAATTATGTAAAATTACTAAATAAATCATTATTAATAATATTTTTTAGATTACAAGTAAAATAAAAATTTAAGTATAAATATTATTCTTTCTTGTAACAACTGTTAATGATAAGTTGCATGGTGTTATCATTATTTTAAAAAATCATATATCTTTATGTATAAATATTATGCATGAATATTTCACTAATGTGAAACTAATAATAATGTTTACAATAAATTTTTTTAATTTGTAATACAAGTGCATAGTAAATTAAGATATACTGTTATAAACAGATATACGTTAGATATGCGTTAGATATACGTTATAATAGAAACTTGATGGACGAATTAATAAATAAAATATTTGTAAATAAAATAATCTCTTTAATATTACTTTAGACAATACTTTAAAAATACATGATTGTGTTATATAATTACTATTTTAATGAAGTTAATAATCTTACCATACATTAAAAACAGATTATTTTTAATTGTAATAATCAAATTATTTATGTCGTACTTTTTAGGTTACCTGCTACAAACTCACGGAACTCGCAACTCGCAACTTGCTCGTGATGATTTGGCTATACCGGACAGCATTGAGTTGTCACGAATCATGATGATAGTAGATGGTTGTGCTTATCATATATTTCGGTTCTAGAGAAAATTACTCGGATAGCCATTATCGTAAACACCCATTATAACGAGTGCAATGTGCACGTTTGTAATAGCGTCACGTGTGAAATGTGTATGAGCGTAATAATATAACGTGTGCAATGTGCACGTATGCAAAATCGTCACGTTTGCAATGTGTATAAGCGTATTAATATAACGTGTGCAATGTACACGTATGAAATAGCGTCACGTGTGCATTTTTTATGAACGTAATAATATGACGTGTGCAATCGTACTTTTGCATCTTTATGATTTTCGTGTGTGCAAACGAAGCAGTAGGCAATCGGGACGTGGGCAATCGGGAATGTTGGGAATCGGAAATTTCTGCAAAAAGTTAAGTGCAAAAGAAACAGTAGGCAATCGGGAACGTAGGCAAACGGGACAACCCCATCATTCAATACATAATTTATAAATTTTTTTTTAATTATAAAATTTAATAATGAAAAGAGATGATTACCATAACTATTTTCTTTTAAATAACTCTTTCTTATTTAAATTCTGAATTTTAATAAACTTTTTTTTTTTTAATAAATAAATACATAAAATTAAAATTTATACATATTTTTCTAAATTATAAAATAATTAAAAAAAGATACTACAAAAAAAAAGGAAATTTTTATTTTAAAGTTTAAATTTGAATAAAGAGATGTTAAATACTTTGAGTAATTTGTACAGGGCATAAATATAAAATTTTTATTATTAAAAAAAAAAGATTTAAAAAAGTTGTAAATTATAAACAACATATAATGTAAGTACATAATTAGATACTATTCCAAAATTGTAGATCATTCATTTAGATGGGGTTTAAGCAAGACCTCCAAAAATGTCGAAATTCAATCATGGCAATGTGCCATTTGAACTTTTATTTCGTAAAAATACAATAATAAATACGTTGGGAAAATTTAATTTAAATAATACCATAAATGAAACACTAATATCTACAAGTATTAGTGAGGTATTGAATTCGTCTAAACTTATAAGTAAGTTTTATTTCTTGAAAAAGTTTCTAAATTAAATTTATTGAGTAAAAAATTTATTTTAAAATTACTTATTTTAAGAAATTAATTCTTAAAAAATAAATTTAATTGTTCTTTATTTTTTTTTTAAATTATAATTTAAAAAATTTTTAAATTTACACAAACATATACCTAAATATTTTATAGTTTTGGAAGGTTTTATAAAAACTAATTTTACGGAAGTACATATCACAAAATTAAACAAAATTATTGGTTGTGGTTCCATCACAGATGGAATTTATAAAATTGAAATACATATATTAAATTTTTCTAAAGAAAAATATATGGATTTAGAGATAAATAAAGGAGATAAAATAGAAGTAATAGGCAGAATGCAATTAACAGGTAATAAATATTTATTATTAATATATAGTTTTACAGAATGATTTTAATTACAAAATTAAATTAAATTAATTAAAAAAAAATAATTTGTAAATACTATATTAATTAAAAAAAAATATTTTACACTGTTATTTAAAAAAAAGAAAACTAATTATTTCTCCTATTATTAATACCTTCCAAAAAAAATTTTATAGTCGAGCCAGAATATTTAATCGTTGATAGTATAAAAAATGTTAAAAAAATTGAAGGATCTCTTACAGTTGCATCTTTATTAAAAGGTGCTCTTAAACCGAAAAAAAGAAAAATAAAAGAAACGTTATCTTTGCAGGTAAAATAAATAACGTATAATAAACTTATATTTAAAATCAGTAATTACTTTACTGAAGAAAACATATATATGATAATCAACACAATAATACACAATATTTGATAATCATAATTTAAAAAAAAATTTCAACATACAAATGATATTAAAAAATTATATGCATTAGGAAAAAAATTAATAATAAAAGTTCAATTTTCAAAAATTTAAAAAAAGCATGTACAGTAAATTTAAATTTTAATGTTGTTATAAAAAATAAAAAATTGTTTAATTTAGTTACTTAAAATCAATTAGCATTAATCTGGTAATAATTCCTCAATGCAAAATTATAAATAGATTTACTTTTTTAAAAAAAAGTTAATTTAAATTTTTTTTTAACAAAAAATATAATTATGATTCTGCAAAATAAAAAAAATAAAATTTAAAATATTTAAAAATTTTAAAATAAATAATTTTTAATTTATTTAAGAACTATTAAGTCAATAAAATTTAAAATAAAAATATTTCATTTAAAATATGAAATTTTTTTTAGAAAAAAAAAAGACAAATTAACAACTAACTTTATTCTATAGGAACTACTCATAATAATAACATACACAATATTTTTTTACAGAGTGAGAGTAAAAGGATAACAAAAGAGATATAATTAAAGTAATTTTGTATTTATAGTTTTAATAATTTATTATCTTAAGTTTCAAGTTTTATTAATATTTCGCAAAACTTATTAACGTTTTTTGAAGGTTAATTAAAATTAATTAAAAAATCATTACTCTGAAAAAAAAGTTTTGGCAACACAACTTGTATATGATTTATTATAAATTGTAATTTGATTTGTATAAATAAATAGATTACAAATTAAATTTGATAATCTTTAATTTTAAAAAAACGTACGTATACATTATTTGCTAAAATTGTAACTATAAAAGATTGTCAATGAAAATACAAAATTTGATTAAAAATTATTTCTAAAAAAATAACTAAAAAAATAACATTTTTTTGAAATTATGTTAAATTCAAAATATAATCTACTAATTTTATTTTAATTAATAAAAAATATTTTTTAATATGTAACATAATGTTATTAGAGATTTTTTTAATTCTATATAATTTAATATTAATCTTTTTTTATAAACAAAAAGTTTTTTTTTAATTTTTAAGTTTTTAAAAAAAATTAAATTAAATTTTTTTTTTAAATTGAAGGTGGGATTTAAATAATTTATTAATATACAATATATGTTTAAAATTATTAAAAAACGAAACAGGGTTAGCATTTTCATTTAAAATTAAAAATCAAAATTTGATAAATGTATGATAATGTGTGACCTCAAAGAAATTTAATTGACTTTTTAATAAAAGATATGTAAACTATATTATAATTGACTATGCTTTAAGTCTCATACAGCAACGAAAAATTACAAACAAAAGAAAAAACTTGACAATGAAATATTGTAATATTGCATAGACGTTGAGAAATGTTTTTGCAATGTTACTGCAAGCTTGCGGCAACACTGAAATGTCCGCCCTGAGAAATATTACAATGTGAGACTATTGTAATGTTACGGTGCAATGTATTTGATACATTGAAACGCGTTGCTATAAATATAAAAAACGCTTTAAATTTAGTAGATAAACTTTGAGAAAACCAAAAGAAAAAAATAGATAAAAAGAAATTCGTTGCAATTTGTGTAACTTTATAATCTTTTAGCATACAAAATTCGGAAAAAAAGGGAATAAAGCAATTGCAATGAATATTTTTTTAAATTTTATGGAATAATTAAATATATTCTCATAGATTACCTATTTAAAAATAAAATAAATTAAAAGCATAGAAAAAAAGTAGAAAATTATTTTTACATTTTATATAAGAATAAAAACTAAAACAATATTCTATTATCTAAATAGTATTAGTTCAGTTATTGTCAAAAGCAATAATATTAATGAAAACATACAGGAATTTCTTAGTATTAATATTTTTAGCCGATTTATTGCACTTTATGAGATTTATAATAGAACAGTAAATTGAACGATTTTTAAAATAAAATATTAAAATTGTTATATATGATAATTTCATTTTTGTAATTGAAAAATTGTTCAATTTATTGTTCCATTATAAAGCTAAAAAATATTATAATTTTTGTTATAGATGTTGCACACTATTCAAATATTTAAATTTTAAAAAAATATTTAAAAACGTCACAAATGTCTTCTTACATGAAGTTGCACGTATATTGGAAAACTTGATGCATATTTTTTAATATGTATGTTTTCGGAATTTTAAAAAATTTCTGCAACATTAATAGAACGTTTCAGCGTAATATTGATATTGCAGGTTTCTGAAACTAATCTGCAATATTACATTGCAACTCGTAATATTGTAACGTTGCAGCAATGTTGCTGAAAGCTTTTTTGTGGTATGGGGTATAATTTACTTAAATTATAGCAAAATTCATAAAAGTAACACATTAACCCACAATGACTATATTTTTAGATTTGAATTAAAAAAAAAATTATCAAAGTGTTTATGATTTTATAGTAAATATGTTTCAATATATATGTATATATTTATAGATAGAACAAATGAAAGATAGAGAGAGAGAGAGAAAATGTAAGAAAGAGGATGAGAAAGTGTGAGAATTAGTGATTGAGAAAGAATGTGAGAGAGGTAGACGTTTTGAGATTAAAATTGAATTTGTTGAATCCGTGCGTTTATATTCTATAAATTTACTTACACTTACGAGTGATTTTTGAAATTTATTTTTCAGTATTGTAGATTATATTTAGTTTGTAAGAAATAAAAAAATACTATTTTTGGTACGCATAATAATATATCTAGAAAGGAATGTGTTATATTTCTTGAACATACGTATTAGAACGTGTTTCATTATCGTTAAATGACTTACAAAAAAAGATAATCAAAAAAAGAATACTTGTATGTTGAAAATAATTTTTTATGTATGTATGAAAATAAATACTCTGTAAATCAACATCGTTGATTAACAATGTATTTATTTAAATAACAATCAGTTAAATAAATAAAATAATCTTGCAGTGACTATAAACTAATTCTATATTAAAAATTACTAAAAAACAGTGAATAATAAATAATTATCACAGTTATATGTATATCTTTGTGAATTAGTGAATATCCACTGATTAAGAGTTTGAGAGTATATTATTTCTTAATTTTAAAATTACAGAATTTGAAAAATATAAAATAATTTGAGTGAGTTTGTTACTAGATTTACGATAATAATTTTTTTTTTTTTTTTTTAATTAGAATGTTTCAAAAACATCGAATTTGCTTAGCACCATGCGATAGAGAATGTAAATCTATGAAGAAATGTCTAATACAATTTTTGGATGAGGTAAATATTTTCGCCTTAATTCATCATTGTAATAAGTTAATTAGCGTGGAGATCCAAGAAAAAGTCAGTAACGGAGAATGCGTGAAGTTGACTCCTTGTTATTTAAATTTTAAAAATGCTTCTAATATTAATTATTAGAAGCCTTAAATTGCGGTTTATTTATAATTGAATCATAATTCTCATCGTCAGATTCTCTATTGTCTCCGCCTGTTTCTTCATCCTTTTTGTTGTTAATTTTATCTGGATTATTTTTATCATTCAATTCCATATCGTCCTCATTTATATCATCCGTATGCTCGAGTGATCATGTTTGTTGAGTAAGTTTATTTCTTGTTTGACTTCGAGTTAACACTCTATTATTGACAGGAGGATCATGAATCAATGCTTTTTCTTCAACTTGCTGGCTAGTCGGTTTGTTTAGTTCCTTACGTATAAACGGTACCGATTCGTTGTCGTCCCTTTCATTGTCTGAAAGGTAGAGTTCTAACATTTTAGAAATTAACTCTGCATCTTTTGAATCGTTCGGATCAAGAGTTTTGCAAAAATTGATTACATTACAGTCTGAATCTTCGGATTCCACGGGGTTTCTCGACAAGGCGTCGGCGTTGACATTTGTTTTGCCCGATTTATATACTGCGTCGTAATCATATTCCGCCAATTTCAATCTCCAACGGAGTATTTTTATGTTTGCGTCCTACGCATTTTTAAATCACAATAGTGGTCCTTAACTAAGGTAAATTTTAAATTTTTTTCCTGTTGTAAGCCGATTACAACTATATCTATTAAAATTGCGACACGCATCTTTCGAAAGACGTTGCAAGAAGCACCTCTTTCGAAAGACGCACAAGAATCCGCCGCGCTCACGGAAGTCCCAAGTAACTTCCGTGAGATTACAACAGCGCACTCGGAAGCAGTTTGTATCGCCCTAGAAATAGGCCCTACGCTGCAAAATCAAACCGCAAGGCTACCGCATTCCGATGTCGAAACGCTTAGCCTCGCGGAAGCTATCGACGCCCGGTCACTGGCCCCCGAAATTGTGCCAGATATCATAATATATAAACGCGACCACGCCGTGACCAAGCGGAGAGTATCATAACAGCGACCGAGCATCGTCGCATACACCTTATCGCGAGTGTTACGTGACATCAACACAGCTGATTGTAAGCGCAAGAAGGAAATAAAAAACAACGAACAAGAAAGTAAGAAGCGTCTTCTTTTCTCTCATACACCGAGCCGAACCTTCACCCTTTGGGTCCTAACCCTTCAGGCAGAACGATCCCAACTACTAACGGGAAAGAATTCCCAAAACGAGCAAACGCTCACAACATTCCGTATAAGTATGGTCGAAAATGTTTAACGCAGTATATTATAGTCAAAACTTCCTTTTCATACGTATCGTATTTTACCTCGTTGTCATTCAAAGTGCGTGACGCATAGGCTATTGGTCAGTCCTTGTTTATTTCACCCTGAGACAGAATCCCTCCTACTGCGATGCCAGACGCGTCGGTGGTCAAAATAAAAGGTTTGGAAAAGTCAGACTATTGCAATGTATGCAACGTTATCCGGCTCTTTGCAGTTTATTCAAATGATTCTTCCTGGGCACTAGTCCATTCGAAACGAGTATCATTCTTTAATAAATTCGTTAATGGCTTAAGGAAATGGCTCGCAAACTCGAAAATTCAGATTTTAATGAAACTTGGCATAAATGTAGAACGGGTAAATACATGAATTTAGAAATTTTGTAACGAGCCGTTCCTCCGCCACCGTTAAGGCATATAGATACGAGGCCGTTACTTTCCTATCTCGTGTAGTCCCCTTCGCTTATCTCGTCTCCCCGCACATCACCGCTCCTCTTGTCACCAAACGGGGGCTATAAAAGCCCTCCGCTGGTGATAAGAGAGCAGATCTCCCCGGTCTAGCGAATTGAGCCGACCGATCCTCTTAGCGAATTGAGCTAAGCCTCCAGAGCACGCACTGAGTGCCGAACATAACCACAAACTTGGTTCTCCTTGTTAGCGCGCACTGAACGCTTCCTCGCGCCACACAGTGAGTGGCAGACCACCGCCCCGCTCGTTACCCGGATCCCGGTATGCGCACTGAGCTATCAATCCCGACCGCACAGGGGAACCCCGCAGTGAGGGGAAACCGCCGACGAGGAGGATCATCGACGCGATGATTCTCGCCGACAACAACAGCTGATCGTCGAACAGTTGATCGCCGTGACTGCCGAGCCGAGCTCCGCGCCGCACCGTGCAGCCGCGCACCGCCGCGACCAATCGTAGCGCCGCATCGACCGACTCGGCGAATGGAAGCGCCGCACCGCACCGCGCAGCCGCGACCGTAGCACCGCAGCCAATCCGGCTACCGCCGCAGCCGATACGAGCGCCGCCTCGCACCGTACCGCCGAAATTACACCGCCACGAGCGCCGTAGTCTTCGAGACCGGCCGCCACCGCAATCGACGCACCGACCGACCGGTACACGGGCCGTACGCCCGCCGCAGCCAATTCGGCACCAAGAATTTACGCGCACATGCGCACCGCGACACACGTCGCCACAGCGAATCGTCCGCGCCTCGCACACCGAGATCTTAGGCTAAGTTGTATATAATAGAGTAGGGACTCTGTACATATTAGATAGTAGTATTGAATAAATCATAGTTGTTAAACATATATTACTTGCCTCCATCATTCACTTAACCAGCCCGCCGTCCGAACCCTGAATTGCCCGCGGCTATCCGTAGCCAATAGTATTTGAAAATTCACGGTTACAATTTTTAGTAGCGAAATTTTTGTTAAAAAAAATTTTTTTTTCAAAATTTTATTAATGTAATTAGATAGAAATATTTTTGCCATAAAACTTTTGTATAAAACATTTTTTCAAAATTTTATTAATGTAGTTAGATAGAGATATGGTTACCATAAAACTTTTGTATAAAACATTTTTTGATATCTCCAATACTTTTCGAGATATATCGAAAAAAGCAAAAATCTGCTCTACATCAGGAGCAGTTTCATTCTTTAAATCGCTTTTGATCGGCACTTGAAAATTTATAAATTTATCTGTTTAACTAATTACATGTTTTTTTCGTGAATGGGAAAAATGTATTGTGTATCTCCTATGGTCGGTCCATGGGGGTATATGGGATCCATTAAAAAACCGCTTAAATGGACAAAAACACGAAGGAAGACCATACTGTCACTGGAAACAACTAGGACTATTTCGGGGACCTAATTACATGTGTGTTTCATCTAAAGTTATTTAATCACGTTAATAAAATTTACAAGAAATAAACTTCTTTTTGGTATTTCCTATATAAAAAAATTTTTTGGGTGACACATGGAAAAATTTTCAGACACCATCGATTTCTGATAGGAGTATGATTTCCATCCCTAAAATGTCCACCGTGGTGTACTTTCAGCATGCTCGGGAAGGACTTTGGATATATTGTATAATATTCTGGAAAAATTCTTTCGTCCTTCCATCTTATGATTTATACATAGAGTTTGTTTATAATGTATAAAAAATATTTAAATTATTACAAACGTTACTAATAAACATTATAATTATCTAAAAAAGAAATTTGTTACTTACGAACAATTCTTTCGTAGTGTTTACAATTATGGTATTCCTAAAAAAAATGATGCATGCAAAAATATTTCATGCACCAGGAGCAACGTATTACAGCAAGTTCACCACATGAAGATTACTAGAAAATATCGTCACGTTTACCAAACGTGACTAACCTAAATTTAATAAACAATACATCGCGTATTTATTTTTATGATACGTGTAATCGCAATTTAGCTTACTTAGCTTTTATTAAAGAAAGAAAAGTAGACCTTTTTATAATTCAATCACAATCAGCAATTTTTTTAATACCAAATAAAAAGATTGTAATTGCCCTCTTGCAGAAATTGTGGATAATAGTGTAGCTGTGTGTAATTACTGATTGTGATTGAACTATAAGAAAGTCTACTTTTCTTTCTTTAATAAAAGTAATAAGTAATCTAAATTGCGATTACACCTGTCATAAAAATGAATACGTGATGTATTGTTTATTAAATTTAGATTAGTCACATATGGTAAACATGACAATATTTTCCAGTAATCTTCTATATTCGAAGGATTCTGATTAAAAAAAGATATAAACATGGTTATATAAATAATAAGGCTCTATATAAAAAGGAAGTGTTACTTGTACCAACATGTTTAACGATTCAAGTGTTAAAAATTGTCAAAGTTTAGTTTGCACTGAAAGTTTATAGTTATAATATAACAAAGCAAAATGGTACATGTAAATCCTGCAAATGTTCTTAATATGTTAATTTCTTTATTCCAAATTTCAAATATTCCACAAACACCTGTAAATGACAAAAGAAAAGAATTACATAATACTATAAAGGACATTATAAGAAATTCAGTGGATGATATATCATTTATGGTACAAACCGATACTTCATTAGAATTTGAAAATTATTGGGACTTAAACTTATCCGAAGCAGAATTTGTCGCGAATGACGAAATAGAAAAACTTGAAGACAATGATGAATATGAAGAAGATAGTTGTACATCGGAAGAAGGTAAAATTATAAATAATCACTATAAAAAAAAAGCTGTCGAATTCTGGAAAAGTAGAAAAAAAGGACGTTACGCTTTATCAACAGTGCAACACCGTTTTAAAAAGGTAAAGTCATTATCGCAGCTATACCAGTGGGAACACTCTCTATAAAAAGGACTTATAGAGAAAAATTATTACACCAAACACTGTTACAGCAAACAACGATTAGCAGTGGGAGAGAATTTTTTTTCTATGCGTTTACCTCAAAATCAAGCTGTAGTTCGTAATATCGTACGACAAAGAGCAGGTCCACACAGAACAACGGAAACTTGTTATTAATTTGCGGTACAATTGCATTGGCAGTTTATGAAGCATACAACAACGAAATTTTTGACCGCGAACCATGTATGGAAACCTCTAACAAATCGCGAAATGTACGCGTTTATAGGTGTATTCATATGTGCAGGTGCTAATAATTCGTACAAGGATTATATAAAAGAAATGTCAACATCATATCCTATTTATCGTGCAACTATCAGTATTAATCACTTTTGCAATATTGTACGTTTTGTACGTTTTGATGACTCCAGTACGCGCCGACAACGGCGATTATTTAAAGATAAAACTGCTCCTATCCTAGATATTTGGGATATGTTAAATTCTAATTTACAAAAACGTATAGGCCAATGGAAAATTTGACCATAGGCGAACAACTTTATTCTTACCGAGATAGAACAAGATTTACACAGTACAATCCATCTAAGCCAACTAAATATGGAATAAAGATATGATGGATTTGTGATGCCAGAAATTCTTATACATTAAAAAACATGCTTTACACGGGTAAAGTAGATAATGTTCGTAAAACTAATCAAGGAGAAAGAATTGTCAAAGAATTTGCACAGCCGTATAAAAGATCTGGAAGAAATATCTGCATGGGCGATTTTTTTACATCTTTACCACTAGCTAAGCATCTATTATCTTAGAATTTAACTACTGTTGTCTAAAGCAAAACAAATCCTACCAAAAGTCATGGCTCTTTCCAAAACAAGAGTGGAATTTTCGACGCTATTTGGTTTTCATGAAAAAGTGGTTATTTGTTTCTATATGCAAAAAAAAAAAAAACATTGCTTACATTGCTTTTGACTATGCACTCCGATGTAGTAGTATCAGATGACGCCAAGAAGAAACCAGAAATAATTCTTTACTATAATAGATACAAAGCTGGAGTCGACGTAATGGATGAAATGATTGGAAGGTACACAATCCAGCGACGTACTATGAGGTGGCCGCTCGCTCTTTTCTATAACGTCATAGACATTGCAAGCTTTTGCAGCTTATATTATTTATTAAAAATTTTAAAACTTTAACATTTATTAAATAAATGTTAAAGTAAAAAGCAAATAAACGCAGACTATTTATGAGACAATCAAGTCACGAGCTTACTCTTCCAATAATAGAAGATTAATCGTAAAATTTACAAATAATGAAGCATTATACTTATGTAAAACTATATTTATGTAAAACTGACAGTCGAGGCTATTCTCGGTAGACCAATAAATCCTATTGAACTTTCTTTTGGATCTGAACAAAGGAGAGATAATATAGGTAGAAAAAAAATCATTGGGTCATGTTATCTATGCTACA
Source organism: Monomorium pharaonis (assembly GCF_013373865.1). Classification (NCBI taxonomy): domain Eukaryota; kingdom Metazoa; phylum Arthropoda; class Insecta; order Hymenoptera; family Formicidae; genus Monomorium; species Monomorium pharaonis. Next base: position 9,086,752 of record NC_050475.1, on the reverse strand, counting down.
AACAACCTATTAAGGAACGCAGAAAAACACGAAAATCTTGTTCAGAATACCAAAAACCGATGTGTGATGAGCGTGTTGTAATTATTACAAAATGTGTAGAATGTGATAAATAAATAATTATTACTGTGTTTATGTATAAAAATTATTTAACAACCTTTAAAGTAACGCAACTTTGCGACAAATCAACCAAATTACATAACCTTTTTTTAAATTAAAGGGCAAAGACTCTACTTTAAGAATTCCTAGGCGAAAGTTTAATTTGTTAAATGTGACCCTTTTGTATCGCATAAAAACCAAACATGGTTTTTTAATTGAAAAAAATAAAAGTTTGTTATTATTTTTCACAAGTTTTTCGTTAAAAACTTGTTAATATTAATCCAGGTTCTTAAAGTTTATTTTTTTCTAAGGAATTAAAAAAACATGTTGATACCATGTTTTTTGTTGATTATACTATACACGAGTTTGAAATTTGCACTGTGTAGAGTATTTTAGAGAATAAGTATAGTATTTTTTGGATACCAATGAAATGGTATCAACATGATATTACACATTGATTTTATTTGTGTTTAACTCAATCATGCCGCCGTCATCAGAGTGACTCAATGTGCACCACGTGGAGGTTGACGATCGGATTTTGCACATCATGTGGCTCTGAAATTCATCGGTGAAAATTTGCACTTACTGATCTGAATATAGCGGATAGCTGACGCGCCAATTTTACTGAAGTCAACAGAAGGTTCGCCATTTTAGCAGCCTGTTCAGATCATACATAAATATACACATACACATACTCATATTCATACATAAAAATTAAAAATTCAAATTATATATTAAAAAATCGGCCCTTTTCATATAATGTGTAAAATCCGACCGTCAACCTCCACGTGGTGCATATTGGGTCACCCTGATAATACAAAAGAATCACGAATCAAACTTTTGCCTAGGAATTCTTAAAGTCGAGTCTTTGTCCTTTGTTTTAAAAAAAAGTTTATGTAATTTGGATGATTTTTCGCAAAGTTACGTCACTTTGAAGATTGCCTAAAAATTCGGTCAAAATTTTTGTCCCATTTTTTGCGCCAGTGTATAATAAAAAAAATAAGTTATAATTATAAAAATTATGTAATTAAACATAGACATTCAATAATTATAATTAAATTATAATTAAATAAAGTTGCATTGGTTAAAAATTAGTTTTAATTACATATTAATGAAAAATTTTAATTATTTAAATTATATTCTATTTTATAATTATAATAAAATTTCAATAAAATTTAATTGTGATTAAAAGAGTTTACAACGCGCGCGCGTGCGCGCACGCACGCACACACGTGTGCGTATACATACACGCACATACAAACACATCCCACAAAACATAAAAATATACTCAGTACATACATTGTACATACATTTATGTATATTACATATTCCAGGTATATACTTTCTTCATGTAATTTATATACATTGGATGTGAAATGTACGTGCAAATGAAACCGGGTTAATGTACATAAAAGATCCATAGTATATACATATGTATATAATATGTATATTGTATGTATGTGTATTCTGTATATACATTTTTATATGTAATATGTATATATTATATATATATATACATAAAAATATACTCAGTACATACATCGTACATACATTTATGTATATTACTGTGGGATGCGGCGTCTAGATGTAGTTCGCGGCTAGTTAATAAGTTACGTCAGCGCCGTGGGAGGGCGCTAAAAAAAAGGCGGAAGACACGCGCGGCGTAAAGGAGGAGAGTGGAGTTGAGTGATGGCGGCGGCGGCATGAGCGAGCGACACGACACACGCCGAAAAAAGTGCGAAGAAAGATTAAGATCCTACAAAATTGGGGGCTCAGCCGGGATCACGGATCAAGAAAACGAGCGGAAGACGAAAGGATGTCGAGACAGTAAGACGAAAGGACGCTAAGACGAAAGAACGCCGAGACGAGAAGACGAAAAGACGCCAAGACGAGAAGACGAAAGGACGCCGAGACGAGAAGACGAAAGAACGCCGAGACGAGAAGACGAAAAGACGCCAAGACGAGAAGACGAAAAGACGCCAAGACGAGAAGACGAAAGGACGCCGAGACGAGAAGACGAAAGGACGCCGAGACGAGAAGACGAAAGAAGCTGAGAGGAGAAGACGAAAGGACGCCGAGACGTAAATAGAGACGAAGGAACGCGAGGATAGGAGGGCGAGAAGACGCCGAGACGCAGAGAGGGAGAAGACGAAAAGACGTTAGAGAGAGAGAGGACGAAAGGACGTTAGAAGAGAGGACGAAGAGACACGGAAAGGAGAGAACGAAAGACGCTGCGAGCAACGAGCGAACATCACGAGACGATATCGTCAAGGAAAAGCCGGAAAACGTGATAGTGAAAGTGAAAGTGGAAGTGACCGCCATTGCGCAGTATCGCGTGCAAGCACCGCGCAAAGTTGGGTTTCGTCGCCATATTCCAGGATAGCCAATATCTACGAATCGCAGTGAATACCCACACGCCACATTGCGCGACAGCCATTATTGGTCGAGCGCCTTCAGGCAAGCACCGCTATTGGTCGAGGGTCTTCAGGTGAGTCCACAGCAATCTCAAAGATGGAAAACCTCGCGCAAATAGAGTCGATAAGACAGAAAATAAAGACGGCGTCAGCGGCTGCGGTGAGAGCGCTACATAAATTCATTTTTGAAGAAGATGGGGATAGAGGAAATCGGAAACGACTTAGAAATTTCCAGGGCTTCGCGTTTCGAGAAGAGACCCCGGAATATGTAAACAAGCTCGAATACGCGCGACGTCTGACGATTGGCGATTTAATATCTTGCTGCAATCTTTTAGGATTGGAATACGACGGCGGTAAGGAGGAATTAATAAGCCGAATCTGCAAAGGGCTACTCGATATAAATTCGTTAGTGCCCGGACACAACCCGGAAGACACAGATGACGGAGACGAGGAAGCGGACGAAGAACCGAGCGCTGGACTGGACGAAGAAGAACACGGGGGAAACGGCGAGGAAATACAGAGCGAAAACGAAAGTGAGGTCAGAGCTGTCAGATCCCATATGAAGTTTTCTATGAGTTACAAGGACGTAGAAGCTTCTGTAAGACAATTTAGCGGCAAGGAAGCATACCCGGTGGAAAGATGGATAGCAGACTTCGAGGAGACGGCTGCCTTGTTCAAATGGACAGAACTTCAAAAACTGATATTCGCCAAAAGATCACTAACAGGACTGGCTAAGATGCTTGTAGAGAGTGAAGGAGTGATTAAGACATGGAGGAAATTAAAAACAGTTTTAGAAGATGAATTCGCTGACAAAATCAGTGGCGCCCAGTTGCATGAAATGTTGGCTAAACGGAAGCTGAAAAGGGAGGAAACAGTACAAGAATATTACTTAGCGATGAAGGAACTAGCGTCACGTGGAAGAATAGATCAAGAGTCGCTTATTCAATACGTAATAGACGGCATACAGGATGACACGAATAATAAGTTGATGTTATATGGAGCCAAGAAATTGGAGGATTTGAAAGAAAAGCTCAAGGTATATGAAACTGTTCGCAGAAAAAATCTAGAGAAGAATAGAAGCAGCCACGGGAAGAGTGAACCTGAGAGGAAGAAAGAAGCCTGGAAGAAGCCAATGTCAACGAAGAAGACGGAAAGCAAAGACCTGGAAGCAGAGACAAGGTGCTTTAATTGCGGTGCTAAAGGACACAAGTCGAGAGATTGTAAAGACAAGGAACTCGGTAAGAAGTGTTTCAAATGTCAAAAGTTCGGACATACAGCCAATCAGTGCGGTTCGGTGGAAGGAAACAAAGTAGATAAGAAGCAAACGACGGTAAATATTATTGCATCGACGGTGACGAACAGGATGTTAAAAGAACTAACGGTAGACGGTACGTGTTTCAATGCTTTAGTCGATACGGGTAGTCAAGTTACTGTCATAAGTCAAGACGCTTATAACATGATCGGTCCGCGTAAATTACTAGATGTTACGATTTATTTAAGAGGTTTTGGGAAAAATGAAGTCAAATCGTTAGGCTGTTTCCAAGCTGTTATAAACGTTGATAGTGAAGAATTCCCTTGCACTATCCACGTAGTTCCGACTGAAGCAATGAACAATAACGTCATAATTGGTAACGATATTCTAAGTATGGCCGAGGTAATTATCAAAGCAGATAACATAACGTTTCGTAAGGCATTGCCGAGCATGTTCTTAACTGAAATTCGTGCGATAGATGAGCAAAAGATAGACGTAGAGAGCGTGTCAAATCCAAAAGTGCGCGAAGAGGTTAAAGCGTTAGTGTCGGCATATCAACCCAACAAATGTAAGACAACAAACGTCGACATGCGCATTGTTCTTAAGGAAGATAAACCCATTTTTCATAAGCCGCGTCGTCTACCCGAAACAGAAAGAAAAATTGTTGAAAAGCAACTAGAAGACTGGCTCCGCGAAGAAATAATAGAACCATGTACCTCTGAGTATGCGAGTCCGGTAGTTGTAGTGAAGAAAAAAGACGGCTCGTCACGCGTGTGTATAGATTACCGGAAATTAAATCGAATAATAGAAAAAGATGGGCACCCGTTGCCATTAATCGAGGATATATTAGATAAGCTAGAGAACGCCCGCGTTTTTAGCACACTAGATCTGCGAAACGGATTCTTTCATGTAAATGTCGAAGAACAAAGCCGTAAATATACCGCGTTTGTTACCGCTAGTGGCCAGTATCAATTCCGAAGAGTTCCTATTGGATTATGTAATTCCCCAAGAGTTTTCCAAAGATTCATTAACGCAGCTTTCTGGGAACTTATTAAGCAAAATACGGTGTTGCTTTACCTGGACGATTTGGTGATACCTGCGGCGAACGAGCAAGAAGCTCTAGAACGCCTACGCACGGTATTAAAGACGGCTAGTGATTTCGGATTACAGATAAATGTTAAAAAATGTCAATTTCTTAAAAAGACTATCGACTTTTTAGGTCACGTAGTGGAAGAAGGTAAAATCTATCCCTCGTTAGAAAAAAGTAAAGCCGTATTTGCTTATCCGGAACCGACGAATTTGAAAGACGTTCAGGCATTCCTGGGATTAACAGGATATTTCCGAAAATTTATACCCATGTACTCAATTATTGCGAAACCTCTTAGCGACCTTTTGAGAAAGGATCAGCCATATATCTTTGATGACGTCGAGAGGAATGCCTTTCAACAATTAAAAGTAGCGTTATCACAAAAGCCGGTGTTAAAGATTTATCACCCGAACCATGCGACGGAATTGCATGCAGACGCGAGCATTGACGGATACGGAGCGGTTTTAATGCAACGATCGCCGGAAGATAGCAACTTGCATCCGGTATATTATATGAGTAAAAAGACCACACGCGAAGAGCGGAACTACTCCAGCTACGAACTGGAAGCGCTAGCTATAGTACAAGCCGTAAAGAAATTTAGAGTATACTTATTAGGTATCAAATTTAAAATACTAACCGATTGTTCTGCGTTTCAACGCACCATGAGTAAAAAAGAACTAAGTAGCCGTATTGCTAGGTGGGCATTACTGTTGGAGGACTACGATTATACTATCGAGCATAAGCCAGGCGTACGGATGAAACACGTAGACGCGCTAAGTAGGCACCCAGTAATGACCGTATCAGCGTGTTCCATTTCGCCGCAGATAAGAAGACAACAAGAGGGCGATAGCGAGATTAGAGCAATAGTAGAAGTTCTAAAAAATGGACCTTATGATACTTATCACATGCGAGGAGATCTTCTTTACAAATTTGAAGAAGGCAGAGACCTATTGGTAGTTCCTAAATCGATAGAATTAGACGTCATTCAAGCCGTGCATGACAAGGGTCATTTGTCCACTAAGAGAACGGAGGCGGTTATCCAACGAGAATATTACATTCCTAATCTAAAGAATAAAGTCGAAAACTATATCGCGTCGTGTGTGCCATGCATATTAGTCAACCGGAAAGAGGGTAAACAAGAGGGTTTTTTGCATGCTATACCAAAGCCCGACGTTCCGTTACATACCTATCATGCCGATCACTTAGGACCGTTAGACACTACTAGTAAAAGTTACAATCATATATTGGCCCTTATAGATAGTTTTACAAAGTTTGTTTGGTTGTACCCTACGAAGAGTACGAGTACTAAAGAAGTTGTCAGCAAATTAGAGTTGCAGAAGCAGGTCTTTGGAAACCCAGTACAAATAGTGACGGACAGAGGTACCGCGTTTACCTCCCAGGAATTCAATGACTACTGTCAGACAGAGGGGATCAAACACTTAACCATAACGACGGGATTACCTAGGGCTAATGGCCAAGTGGAGCGGTTAAATCGCACTATTATACCGATTCTTGCTAAACTAACAATTGATGACCCCACAAAGTGGTATCGACATATAGGGAAGCTACAGCGTATACTAAACTCGACTTATCACCGCAGTATCAATTCAACGCCTTTTAAGCTATTATACGGAGTAGACATGCGCGACAGTGACGATCTAAAACTACGCGAATTGCTCGAGCAAGAATATCAGAAACAGTTTGAGGTAGAGCGAAACCAATCTAGAGTTAAAGCAAAGGAGCAAATCTTAAAAGTTCAAAGCGAGAACCGTAAAACATATAACCTTAGGCGCAAGACACCGACTAAATACGAAGTAGGCGACTGGGTTGCAATAAAGCGAACACAGGTAGGACCGGGCAGGAAAATGCGCGCGAAATATTTAGGTCCTTATACTATTGAAAGAGTTAAACCCAACGATACGTATGATGTTAAACGAGTAGGTGAGCATGTCGGACCAATACGCACGTCCACCTGCGCTGAATACATCAAGCCATGGAGTAAGAGAGATGTAAATAGAGAGAAATGAACGTCCCGCATACTCGGAAGCGGTCACGATTCTATTTGTGTGGTTGTTGTTAACTGCGTGCGATAGTTTACATTAGTTTATATTATATTAGTTAAGTCATGTATCTATGTTAAAATTACTAAGTTTCATACGACTGTTACGTAAAGTAAATAAGACAAAGTTTCTTTAGTGTTAAGTGTAAAAAAAAAAAAAAATTAAACGGTTTATTTCGAGCTAAGTGAACAATAAGGTTGTTAACTAGTTGTTTTGGATAATTAAGGGTTACCACACTCTTTCATCCGGGACGGATGATTACGCAGAATGGCCGAATGTGGGATGCGGCGTCTAGATGTAGTTCGCGGCTAGTTAATAAGTTAAGTCAGCGCCGTGGGAGGGCGCTAAAAAAAAGGCGGAAGACACGCGCGGCGTAAAGGAGGAGAGTGGAGTTGAGTGATGGCGGCGGCGGCATGAGCGAGCGACACGACACACGCCGAAAAAAGTGCGAAGAAAGATTAAGATCCTACATTACATAATCCAGGTATATACTTTCTTAATGTAATGTATATACACTGAATGTGAAATGTGCAAATGAAACCGGGTTAATGTACATAGAAGATTCATAGTATATACATATGTATATAATATGTACATTGTATGTATGTATATTCTGTATATACATTATTATATGTAATATGTATATATTATATACCCAGTGAACACATTTTATAGCGGCAATATAACATGGAAGTTACATGTAATTTAACATTGTTATTCTTGTGATATGTAGGTGCTATATGACATGGAAATAACCTGTTACGTAATATTTGTTATACGCAAGTGATTTAGCTGTTATACATCGTTTCGGCGTTACAGTTATTCAACAAAAATTGTATAATCGTAACATAAGACGTTCGTATCAATGTTATTACGGAACAATGCGTCGTAGTTGACTCAGAAATCAGACATTATAACATCCTGAATGACAGATCTATTTAATAATAAAATTATTATAAAGATAATGTTTTCAAAAATAACGGTTTGTCTACAATTACTGCGCACAAAAAATGCACAAAATCTAAATTCATCATGTGCTGAACAAAAACAGAATAATAAATGTATACTATTTAATTTTTCTTAGAATTATGATCTATATAGTTAACCATCTAATTAATCATTTAAACGCTTCAAAGATTAGTGTTAAATAGATCGCAATTTCCATCAAATTATTAAGGTTATGGAAAAAGATAAATTTAACAATGAAATTAATAAGTAAATAAATTAATGCTATTTATTTTTAATATGTTTTGCAAAATTTAATTGCTTTTATAAAAAATAATATAGTCGCGTCAGTTTACATATAGGTATATGTAGACAAGAACAAGTACCCATATCGATCAGTCAAATTGGCGTAGCAGGTAGAGTACAAGGTTCGTAATCCTAAGGTCCCGGGTTCAAATTTAGCAGCGGCAAGTAAGAATAAAATAAAAAATAACATAATTTAAATTTAATTAATTAATAAAAATTTATTCTAAATGTAGTATGTGCTTTTGATAAAAATAATTTCAAAAAAATGAAATTTTTATTTTATTTTACTTTTCTTTGTAACTGTTGTGTAACGGTTAGATAACATGTAATTATAACATGTTATATTGCTGAGTCGGAAATTGTAACTTACATGTAAGTTACGTGTAATTTCAGAGTAACGTAACCTGTTATATTCGGTTACATTGCTGTTACACTGCTGCTATATTACTGTGTTCACTGGGATATATACATTTGTACACACATGAGATAGTATATTGCATATATATTCCATGTATATACTTGATGCAATATACATACAAAGAACGTGAAATGTATATGCAAATAAAACCGGGTGTGTATCTAAATATATCCCACAAAACAATTTGATATACAATGTATATATTATGTATATACATTTATGTGTGTTGTATATACTATGGTTCTGTATTACACCGTACATCCATTGCATATGAAATGCTACAAGGAAAATATTCATTGCAGATCGGAAGTATATACACATGTATATGATTTGTATATTACATGTATATACATAATGTATGTCTATTTATCATTCATTTTATATACATAACATGAACATAGAATGTACATAATACATGCATAATATATATACATAGTATATATACATAAGATGTACATAGAATATACATGATACAAATTTGTGGGGATTGTGTGTTGGTACGGTATCGTACTCGAGACACGGTAGCTAATAAAAATGAGATTCGAGATCTGATTGCGGAGTTGCAAGTAACCTCCTTATATATGCAAGAAAGAATCACTTGACTCCGGAAAAAGGGCTAAGTTGCACCGTCTAGCGGTGATTGCGAGAATTACTCCTTACGCGTGAGCGTACAAGTTCATGTTATAAAGGAAAAATATCTTGCATATGAAATGTACATACATTTAACATTGTGCGCTATATATACATACTAAATACATTAATGGATATGCACTTTATATACTATAATGTATATTCGAATCATGTATGTGAGATGTATATACATTTAACATTGTACGCTGTACATACATATCAAATACATTAATAGATATACACTTTATATACCATAATGTATATTCGAATCATGTATGTGAGATGTATATACATTTAACATTGTGCGCTGTACATACATATCAAATACATTAATGGATATACACTTTATATACTATAATGTATATTCGAATCATGTATGTGAGATGTATATACATTTAACATTCTACGCTGTATATACATATCAAATACATTAATGGATATACACTTTATATACTATAATGTATATTCGAATCATGTATGTGAGATGTATATACATTTAACATTGTGCGCTGTACATACATATCAAATACATTAATGGATATACACTTTATATACCATAATGTATATTCGAATCATGTATGTGAAATGTATATACATTTAACATTGTGCGCTGTATATACATATCAAATACATTAATGGATATACACTTTATATACTATAATGTATATTTGAATCATGTATGTGAGATGTATATACATTTAACATTGTGCGCTGTATGCACATATCAAATACATTAATGGATATACACTTTATATACCATAATGTATATTTGAATCATGTATGTGAGATGTATATACGTTTAACATACAAGATATTTTTTTCACATTATGGAAAAAAAATGCATATACATAGAATATCCGATGTTATATGGGATAATTTAAATAAAATAAGTCAATGAATTATTAAATCGCCTAACATCGGATCTTGGTGATGGATATAATTTTTTTTAATTTTAATTTTCTTAGTTTTATTTTCAGACCGTTATAGGCGATTTAAAAATTTATTGATATGTTTAATATATTACGGTCAAAATAATGTACAAATAAAATAAGTTTTTTTTTCTATTTATTTTACGCATAAAAATTAAAATTTATTTTTTTAGTATAAAATTATCTATTTAAAGTATGTATTATACATATAATAGTATTTTGTATGGAAACAAGCTAATGTCTTTAAATCAAAATTTCAAAATTTTGTTTTACTTTTCGGTGTTATAACTTTCCAAGGCACTGTTTAACGTTTTAAATTTTGGACTTATGTCTTTTTGGGACAATGTTTCGACTCTTAAATGTTGGAACTTTTATTTTCCAAGATAATGTCTCACGTTTTAAATTAAAATTTTTTAGGACTTTGTATAATCTCCAATTAAAGCGCATCGATTAATGATTCAATTATCCCTTCAAGCGTTAGCCAATCAGAGTCAACCACATTTAGATTGATTCCTCTTCCCTTTCTTTCCTCCGCATCCCGTCTAGGCCATTAGCGCCTCTGGCATCAGACGACCGCGGAGCGGAGATTTATTTTGACGCAATATAGTCCACATGCCGCTACACCAGATTTAATTAAAATCTGAATTTTAATTTTAATCTTAATATTAATATTAATTCTAATTTAAAACAAATTTTAATCTAAATTTAATGAACTGTTACTTAGAAAACTAAAATATAATTTATTACATAAAATAGAAGTAGAATTCCTCAATTACTTATTAGAAAACACTTTATTAGAAAAAACATCAAATCACGAATCTTCGTCTGTAGTAAAACTTGAATATATAAAATAAAACATACCAATTGCAAAATTAATAAAAGGATTAAAAACGTAACATACCAATTAGCTAAAAAAATTAATATATATTATGCATCATATAATATATCAATTTCAGGCTCTTAAATTGAAATCTGGCTTGTTGGTTAGCCATCAAGGCCATCATAGAATATATTATAAGCCAAGATCTCAATTTGAATACTTACTTGTCAGGAAGTTAAAGAATATTACTTAGAATTTTTTTTATAAAAAAGGAAAGTTTTCCAGAACGTTTTATACGTACAAGTCCAACAGACGGGAAGGGAGGAAACGCATACAACAAAATATGCTCAAAAATTGTTTGGCTTACGCGCCGGAAAGTTACCAAGATTAGGTAAGTTAATATAATTTTTTAACAAAATTGTATTAAAGTTGATGGATTATAAAATTAATTCGGTTCAGTTAAATGTTACATAAATAAAAATCTAACTCAGTTAAGTCAAGTTAAAGTAAAAGTTAATTTTGAGAAACTTTATTTATATGAAATTAAAAAGACATATAATTTATTTAAGTCAGATTACCAATATAATTACAGTATTGATCATCAAATATATTTAATACTTTATTTGTAAATTAAGTTACAATATTTATTGTACAAAATAATAAAAAAATATTGTTTTTATGCAAAAATGTATTTTTATTTTATAATTTTTTTCGTCCAGATAAAATTTTTTATTTAGAAAAAAGTTAATAAGTTAAAGTTTATACGTTTCAAAAATAACTAGTTAAAGTTAAAAATTAAATTGTTTACAATTGACTAAGTTAAATAAAAAGTTATTAACTTTTTAACTTTATTAACTTTCAAGTGAAGGATAATTAAATCGTTCACATTGCAATTGTTGAAGTAACTTAAAGTAGTAATTAAAAAGTAAATACTTTGAAATATCGTTGATTTTAATGAAATTTTTTTTATAAAATTTAATTACGCACCTCTGATAATAAAACATTCTTCCGACATTAAAAAAAATTTTTTATATTTTAAATTTATGAAAATTTCTAAAAAATATAAACTTTTTTGTTTAAAAGTTTTTTTCGAAAGTTGGAAATCTCAGGGGTAGGTTTTAAATGTATTTATGTATATAAATAAAGAAGACATTATAGATTTTTTAAACATTTTTTTCTTATAAAATTTAGACATTTAATATAAAATGTGATTTCACATTTATTGATTTCAAGAAGTTAACATGTACATACAAAATATTATTAAGACCATATTTTTCATGGCTGTAAGTCTCATGTAAGCTCCATCATTATGGAATCCTTTTAAGACTTACGTATTTGCATCCATCACGATCGCAAATGGCGAACAGGTGGAAAGAGTGAACTATCTCTTAGAAAGTCTCCTTCACAAATTAAATAACTATATAATTGCAATTGTTATACCTATAATTTATATATAATTAATATTAGAGACGTTATTTCGTTAATATCTGAATTCAGATTTCTGGCCTTGCCTACAGAATCGTGTAATCGTTTCTGTCGACAGACCGAAATATATATACGGAACGTCTCAAAAGATAACTTCAAATCTCTGCTTCGTTTAATAGAAGTCTTTCGAGGCGCACAGTATAACTGTACGATACACTTTGGTGTCCGCGTGTTTCAATAGTATATAGAATCCTCCGTCGGATGTGGGCGTTCTTTTGTGCTGGCTCGGAAATATATCCCACTTTCGTCGACTCCTCTTTCTCTCGTCTTCCACGTGAGCGTTGGTGACGAAAGTTCTCATCGTCCATAAGGATACAGCCATTTGTTCCTGTATCTAGCAGGACGAGGGTAATACGCGAACGCATAAACCACTGCAACAAAGAGCACACAATAAAATATACATTGGCGTTTTTATTATTGACACGTGTGATAAATAAATTAATCTATTATAAGATTAATTTCTTATTACTTAATTATTAAAACCTAATTTATTTTGTATTAAATAGAGATATTCTTCTAATATGTACCTCAGCCTAATTTGAGTTTACAACTCAAAATAATTTTTATTTTTTGCAAAATAATTGCAAATAATTGCAATAATTTCGGATAAAGTCTCTACCAATATATATAGTATATATTATAATGTAATTTTACAAAAAAAGAATATATATATCATATTGTATATATAATCGCCAGAAAAAAGTATAATTTTTTTATACGTTTGGGATGGAAAGATACGCTGTCACGCTACATACGCCGATGTCTATGCATGTTTTATTCTAATATTTAAAAGACAGAAATAGTCTCGGTTCCGAAAAATATTCATCATACTCGACAACTACAAGAAGCTTTAAAAAGGATTATATACGCCTGCTTATCGCATTCGTCCCCATTACCTGTCTTGACCTTACAGATGATGGAGCTTCTGTAATGACGCGTAACGCGCGAGTCGTTTAGCGAACACCCGTCTGTCGAGGACGTTCCTCTTATGGAAATCATCCAGCATATCGAGAGCCGAGGCCGGTACCAGCGATCCTTGGCTCTGCCAGTAGTAAGCCGATGGCATTGGATTCAGAAGCGGCACCCTCAATGGACCGCCTAAACTACCGTGGAGATAGTTTACAAACTGAGGCTGCCTGTGAAAATCCACGTGCGGTTGCAATTTGGGCAGATCAAGAGCACCTTGATGAGGGCTTAGAAGAGACACCTTCAAGGGCGCAATTTGCGGCTCAGTATCCACAGTCAGACTCGCGTATACTGATGTACCATCATCATGCGACAGCTTAGGCGAATCTAGCAGAGAACTGTGCGGACTTGGATACTGAAGCGGTGGATATTCCGCTCCGTTTGGCTGAGACAACAAATTTGGATCTAGGTCGAAGTTCGAGAAGTGATGCGAAATGACCTGTGGTAATTCAGGTTGCTGATAAGTGCCGGCTTGAGCGACGGGATAATTTTGCTGCGATGTGATTTGCGGTAATTTGGGTTGTTGATAAGCATCGTCTTGAACAGCTGGATAATTCTGCTCGTAGTTATATGCCGAGTTGTTATGATTCGCACTATAATGATCCGGTACGCCATAAATCGAATGCTGAACGGCAGGATAAGGGTTCACGTTGTTGTTGTTGTTGTTGTTGTTGAGGCTCTCCTGACCAGCTACGGTTTGATCCTTCGAACCGGCGCTAGCTTTCGGTACACTGTTCAAGAAAATCTTGATTGGTTCACCGAAACTCTCCGCTAATTTGGTATGATCCGGACTGTCTTGCACTGCCACGTTTGTATGTTGATTGCTATGCTTGTCCAGGTCAGATTTCGTCGGTGTCACGATCAGCAGGCCGCCCTGACCATTGTCTGTGAATGTGACGTCTGTCAGTCTCGTCGACAAGTTTATTCAGTGCTTTAGGTTGTTTAAAGTACATATAAGTTCGTTAGTTGAGTTGGAGCACAAAAGCAAGTATTTACCATTGAGACCGTTAGGTATTTACCATCGAGTCGGATTAGAACGTTGTTGCGTGTGTGCCGAGGCTATTGTAATGTGTCCGTCGAGCGAGTGCCAAGTGTGAAGTAACATTACAATCCAGTTGTAAATTCGAAATTCGCATGTTTAATACACGGATGGTAAACTTACACTTGTAATCTACTATCATAGGATTTATCACAATAGAAGTGCGTTTGTGTTGCGCTAAATTTTAGGAAAGTGTATTTTGGACGTGATACGTGACAACGTGGAACAATTTCTTTTTTTTTATTACAGAATATTCCAAATATCAAACATAAGTATTGTATACTTATTCACCAAATAATATTTTCGCTAATGATTTTGATATGTTTATTAACGCAATTACGAAAACATACATACACATCATACAAAATTAAAAGAAATTGAAAAAAGTATGTCAGGAAACGGGCTTTACCTGCCTCTCGCCAACTTTCGGGGAAAGTGAAAGGTTGCGTGCAAATATATTCATGGGAAAACATTTGAGGATTGTGAAACGTTCTTCCGGAAGAAGTACATTGACATTCACTGCGTCGTTAGGCGATAATGACATGCGATACGGAAAGGAAAATTCGGACGTCATCAAGCAAGTCGTATTAATGTGCTTCGAGACAAGATCGAAAGTAATCATAATAAAATATCAAAATTTTATATTTTAATTGCCAGATTACATCATTTATAGCAGAATTTATTCATGAAAGCTATGTTTACGATAATCGATTGTTACGCTGATTAAATCGATACAACTCTCTCTCTCTCTCTCTCTCTCTCTCTCTCTCTCTCTCTCTCTCTCTCTCTCTCTCTCTCTCTCTCTCTCTCTCTCTCTCTCTCTCTGTGCCTCTTTGTCCCTCCGCGGTTTAATTATCTTGAATTATATTGAAAAACTACCCATACAGCACCGATTACTCTCAGAAAGTGTTATTCACATAGACAACCTTGTATATATTATTTTTCTCAGAAAAGTTTTAACCTTTCACATTTCATGCGCAACAATTCAGAAAGGATTCCGCAAAATATCATACGAAATATTTTAACAAAAATATTTCCAAAATATGTTACTTATTGTAAATTTGAAAACTTGTACTTAAGCAAAACAAAAGTCATTATTAAAATGATGGCAAAATGATTCCAAAATAATTGTTAAAAATCTCTTGTCTATCAATCATTTTATTTTTATGTTCTTTTAACGTCATCATTGTAATTTATTATTCTATTTGGGTAGGACGGTAAATAACTATTAATATTAACAGAATATATATTAGTAATATATTATAGATTAATGTAAGCATATTCTGTATTACTATAACAATCGAATTATAGTATTATTGAAATAAAAATTTCCAAATTTTTATTTTTTTTATATCAACAAATAGTTATATTAAAAATGCTAAATTATTTTAGGATTTTTATTTTATAATGAAAATACATCTAATTTAATTTTTTTAAGAAAAATTAATTTAGTTCAGAACTTTTGTTTGACGATTACCTTAAATTAAAAGAAATTAATATTATTCAAATGTAAGTACTTAAAATTTTTTTTTATGTAAGATACGAATATACAAAAATACAAATAAAATATTATTACTCCCCCCCCCCTCTTTCTCTTTCTCTCTCTTTCTCTCTCTTTCTCGCGCGCGCGCGCGTGCAATACATTCTTTTTATTAAACATGTTTCAGAAGTAATATTCAAAATTATATTTACAGAACTAGGACTAACAATATTTGAAAAAAATTTCTGGTATTTCAATAATTTTTTGGTAATGTTTTAAATTGCAAATTTTTTAAATATAACGTACTAACAATTTTTCTACAAGGTTTAAGTGAAAAACATATTTTGCTATTCCAAAGCAGTTTCAGAAATATTACCAATACATTTCTCGCATAATTTACTATGTTTTACTTTTCCCGTTTAATTATTTTTAAAATATCTCTGAAAATTTTCGGTGCTGTAAAGGTATAAAAATTTTTTTAAATACTTTTTAGTCTTTAGTTTATTTTTCAAAAAGATTTTTCGCTCCCGATTGAAGTTGTCTTTTTTCAAATTATTGCTTATTGCAATATTGGAGATATTAGATAGAAGCAATTACACTCATCAACGCGCAGTCTTCATCAACACGTAGTCATTACGTGATCGTCTCTGAGTTAATTGCTTGTTATCTTAAAAAGGCATGAAGATATAGAAGAACAGAATATAACTCAAAAACACATTTATACTCACATTTATAATAACTCAAAAACATTTACAATAATACATATGAAAAGTAAAACCTACCGTCTGATGGCACGCCATAGGTTTCGTGTGCCGAAAAGTCACTAGGTATCTCGGAAAAATCAGAGCTTGGCGATGGCCCTGGGTAGCTAGGATCATGACCTGCAATTCCGAAAAAAAGTATTTCATAAAACATTTCCAGTAAAAAATTTTTGTATAAAAATATATATAAATATATACAATTATAGATATAAAAAATATGTTCATATTATACCATTCCTTTTTTTGTAAAATTTCTCTATTTGATATAAAAAATAATAGTCATACTAAAGACAAAAACTAATTAAAAAGATAATTTTTGTATTATTTCTTCCACAAAAAGTATGAACAAATAAGAAGAAATCACTCATATATAATTACCCAGATACATATAATTACACAGATGATCTTTTTAAGTTCAAAAAGAATTCATCTTTTTTAATTCTTCAAGAATTTATGTAATCTGTTCGAAATGAGTTCAAGAAGAGTACCATATATAAATTTGTTATGAATTCACATAATTTAGTCAAAATGAGTTAAAAAGGAATTCAATATTCAGGGGTACAGTTCCGAAAACGACTTACCTCCGATTTTTTTGATACTATGTATTCTTACGTATTTTGGGGCGCTGATTACGAATATGATAGTGAATATTGGCGCAAATTTGATTTTCATGGCGAGAACCATGAAAAAACCATAAAAATCATGATTTTTTTCATTTATTTCCGTAAATAATGGAAATTTCTAAAAATACTTCAAACAAAAGTTGTAGATCTCATCGAAATACATATTTTATTATCTTACTTATTTTTGCCATAAAAACGGTAGTTTTTGGGGAAAACAACGTTAAATGTTCAAAAATTTATACAACTCATCTAACACGTCAAGTTTTATTAGTTAATTTTAATGCTTTTAACTATATTTAAGTACGTTTGTTTTATATATATATATATATATTTAAGTATGTAAATAACACAACCAGAATTATAAACATACAAAAACAAAAGATTTATAAAAAAAAATTTTCACTAAGTTTTATTGAAATTGGAAGTAAGTTCCTCCCCCTTCACTTTGCCAATGCGTTTTTTACACCATATGGATTTGCAACTTTCCACGCGTAGCGAGATTTACTCTCCCCATGTTTACAGAGCAAACAACATCCACGCTTGTACTGTATCAAATGGGTTTGCGACTTTAGATTTAAAATTGTGGCTAAAATAGCGACATAAAACTGGTTGGGTTACCTGGTAGAAATCTTGGCCGGGTACTTGCATGGCACTGACCAGCGTGCCACACTGCCACTTCAGGAGCTAGCATGACACGCTGGTAAGCGCCATCCGTGAAATCGTCACGTTTTGCCCGCTGGCGCCAACTTAGAAATTGATTTGATGTGGTGCTGGCATGGCGCTAACATGGCGCCAGTAAGGTACTATCATAATGCTGATATGGGACTAGCGAAGTTTCAACGTGGCAGATACATGACACTGTCCTATGAAATAATACTATTGAACTATTCAATTATTAATGAAAAACCTACACTTTTAGAAATTTCTTAATGACTTTTAATGATCATGTAAAGGAAGCTTGGTTCAAGTAATAAAAAGTAATAAATGCTATATATAAATATTTCTTTACTGATGTCTTAATTTTTATTAACTTATGTATTACTTTTAATGTTATAGTCGGCCTAACTCCAGAAAAGAAAACTGATTTTGGTTTTGATCGCACTGCGGGTGGTCTTTATGTAGCGTGTTCGCTGCATCTTACTCCCGAGACAGTTAAGTCCCGTCTGCTCGCCTATCGGCGGCGCTACGCACTAACTGGCGGAAAATAACGCAGTTTTTTCAGATACATGTACATTAAATTTACTTGAAATGTACACTAAATTTCATTAATCTATTGTGCCAGATTGTAGTTTATTTAAAAACGGTTAAAACCGGCAATAATTTATTTTAACGCACGCACAGATTGCTTCTAAAACAATTAAGAAGTCGATCTAAAAGCCAAAGAAAGAAATCTCGATAGCATTTGATATGGCGCAAGTGTGGACCCGCACTGGACAGCATTAGGACCCCTCTCAAATCCAGACCAGCGCCCGTTCAATTTTATATGAATGCTATGCCATTACTGTATCAGGCGCAAACATAGCCCTGATGTAGCTCTTTCCAGTTTTTTTTTATAAGGCTATAGCGTGGCAAACTTGCATGGCGCTGACAAGTGTCGTGGAAGAAAATCCGGCAAGGAAATTTCTACCAGGGTAGAGTTAAGAAAAAAACGGGGAGGAGTGCAGGGGGTGAGGCAAAACTCCACCCCAGCCTGCGCATAGCGAGGGTCACTCATTGTCTTCATTATCCTTTTCAATATTTTAGTTTTTTGGAGTAATTTAGTTTGATTAAGCATTAAAATTATCTAATAAAACTTGAAGTGTGTTAGATGAGTTGTATAAAGTTTTGAACATTTAACGTCGTTTTTCTTAAAAACTACTGTTTTTATGGCAAAAATACATAAGACATAAAATATGTATTTCGATGGGCTCTACAACTTTTGTTTGAAGTATTTTTAGAAATTTCCATTATTTACGGAAATAAATAAAAGAAAAACATGATTTTTATGGTTTTTCATGGTTTTTGCCATGAAAATCAAATTTGCGCCAATATTCACTATCATATTCGTAATCAGAGCCCCAAAATACGTAAAAATACGTAGTTTCAAAAAAATCGGAGAGAACTTTATCCTAAATTTGTAATAAATTTACATGATTGGTTCAAAATTATATTGTTCAAAAAGAATACCACATACAAATTTATTATAAATTTATATAGTTTAGTCAATATAAAAATTCTTATATAGAGCCGTAACCAGCTGTAACACTATAGAAAGGTATAACAAATATAAGTGCCTTTTTATTTTTTTTGACAAAGCAAAAAAATTTTATAACACATTTTTTGATTTTATTAAAAAAAACATAAAAATATATATCTCTTTGTTATTTGTCATAAATACTGCTATTATCTAAATAGTATAAAATACTATACTTTATATATAAATATGTATATATTATTTGTCGTAAATTTGATAAATAACTAAATAAATATTTTATTAATTATAATTAACATATAACGCGTTTAATAAAAAATTTGGAAAAAATAATTGTAAAAAGCACATTATTTTTATATAAAATTAGGAAATGTTAATTCAATATTATACTGCAATAAAATATGGGAAAATTTTACACATAATTTATAAATGTGTAGTAACAATAAGAGAGTTTCTCACTTACAATAATAATATACTAAATTCTCTATTTTTGTAGCAGTATATTTTTAAATTAACATTTCTTATATTTCCTTTATTATCCTTTTTACACCAAAAAGCAATTTCTTTTTGCACTATAAAAGAAATCATAATAAATTCAAAAAGGTATCTCGATAAAATTTCATTAGAATGCTATTTAAAAATAATTTTAAATTCAATGCTAATTCTTATAGAACATAAAATGAACTTTATGTGCATTACGAAAGGGACTCAGAATTGGTGATATACAAAAGAACTTTTTTTGAACTCTTAAGAATCCTTTTGATGCAAATATAGGTTAGAAAAAAGACTTCATTTCAAAATTTGGGTGTTCAAAAGGAATTCTTTTCAAATTCGTTGTACTATCTGGGTATGTACATATACTTATAACTCATATGGAATCCCAGGTAGCAAGAGTAGACAGATACAACTGTATGCGAATAATATTTGACAATTCTTCATGCATAGTGAATTAAATGAAGACGCTATCTATTTTTCGCTACATTTGTGTTCTACAAAATTACTTTAATTCTTGCACGATGAGTTCATCAACAAATGTCTGCCAAAAGCATTCTACATGCGTCCTAGTAGGATGCATTTAGGAATGTTTTGGTAGGCATCTAGAGTAATATTTAATATTCTATCGTTGATTACGACTTGCTAGCATTGAGGAACGTAGGGAGAACGGTTGTAACTGCTTTATAGTTTGTGGAATTTAGAATGCTACAGTCGACCTACCGTGCTACTTGGGAATATATACGATTATTGACGTATACATGGACAATTTTTTTTTCATTTCTTTGTATTTAACCCTCTGATTGCATACTATCAAAAAGTTACATTCACTGCACACATGGATGTACGACACCCGGAAAACTTTGACGGTTTGTATCTCGGGCACAAATTAACGAATTTTATTTCATGTTTTTTCTTCAAAATCTCTCAGAATTATGATAATATAAATTAGAAAATTGTGTGTATAAAGTGAAAAGGGATATATTCGATAGATTGACAATAAATCAAGAAATTTTGCATACGTTTGAAAATTAGTCTGTGTGGCTAAACCAGCGTGCAGTTAGAGGGTTAAGTTTTTGGTAAAAGAAATAATGCAAAAATGATTGTTTATATTAGTTTTTGTCTTTTCAGTATGATTATTATGTTTTTATACAAAACAAAAATTTTACAAAAAAACGTATGGTATAAACATATATGGATATATTTCGTATATAATTATATATATATATATATATATTTATGTTTTTATATGAAAAATGTTTTACCGGATTATCGCAAAAAGAAATTGAGATTTCACTTTCAATGCGATAATCCTATAATATAATAGATCAGAATACAACTACAAACGTCAACGTTAATCCGATAAAAATATTATGTAAATACATACACATTTCGGTAATTTTGGGATATATATATATAAATATGTATAAAGTATCATAATCTAATTTATATTTCCTTTGTCTTGTATAAGTCTTTTCCATAATGAACAACAGTTATATGTTGTTCATTTTTTATAGTTTCCTCAAATTTTATTTTTATAAAATAATACTAAAATTACTTTCCATTTTTTTGTATTTTTTCTATTAAAACAGAAATTATACAAAAAAGAAAAAATATGTAGACATTTTGTATGCATTTATATGCTTTTACATGGCAATAAAAGTATAATATATATTATACTTTAAACGTTTTTATTATACACAATTTTATTATACAACGTCAATCTATTTTTAATCTGTTTTTCGGATATAACATTCGATTGTTATTGCTTCTTGAATAGAGAAAAGCGAATAATCTTGATTAGACCTCAAGCGTGCAATTATTGCAAATATCCAGCTTCACGGATAATCAATCGATTCGTCAATACTATAATGACTTTCTATACGCTGCTATTACTCGACATGAAGTTATATCTTTGATCGATTTCCACGTCTAATCGGTTGAATATGGCATCTTATATAGATGAACGTACAATAGAAAGCAATTGCGCATAGTTTTTAGTATATATATGCAACGTCTAATGTGCGTATGAATGTGTGTGTAATTCAGTTTTTAATAACTTTCTAATCGTCCGTCACTATCATAACAAACTATACCGTAAAACTCGACAAATTTTGCTCGGTGAGAATTCTACTAATCAGTTCAGTAGAAAAAGAAAAATTTTAGAAAGAAGCTAATGATTTCTCTAAAATAGTTTTTTGGGTGTTTAATATGAACCTGACTTTTAAATTGTTCTATAAAATTTACAATTACAGTTGCAAAAAATCTATTTACATGTATTTTATCATACTATAATATACATATGTAACGTTGAAGAAGCATATAGCATATATGTATAAACATGGCTCAGAACCGCTGACATTCTCGATGTCATAAAGATGCATTTCCAACCTCCAAGTCCATTTGCAAAAAATGATCCTTGCGGTTCTACAATCTCTGAAAATTTATTGGTTGAATTTTCGTGCGCGCACGCGCGCGTGTGTGTGTGCACAGTTTGACATATCTATTTCCTAGAAATATCAATACCTGTCCAGTGTCTAATAAAATTCGACTGAAATAAACAACATTGAAACATAGCTAGAATTCCAGAGTATTAAAAGAGAATTAAAAAGTTCTATAGGTACAACTTTATAAAATGAGTGCTAAAATTGTGCAAAGTTTGCTATTATAATTATGTATTGTACTATGTATCATTTATTTTATTGGGTTTCTCTCCAGGGCATTTCTTCATGATGATAGCGGATTGTATGAAGAAAATAATATCTAAAATGTATTTGGTACAGCTCATTAACTCGGTTAAGTCTTTGAACGCAATACCATATCAGAGTGGACGTTATGCGCATGTAATGACAGTCATAATGCCTTGACACAGGTATTATCAATGTATCAAGAACTGCTAACGATGTTTTTGTGTAGTTTTAGAGTACATTTTAGAATTGATGAGAAGAGAAAGCTGAAGAAAGATAAAATCCGTACGTTTGCTAAACCTGAATTTGCCAATTAAAATCTTTTATTTCGTATTCTGTTAGAGCCCTCCTATTCATTATTATATGATTCATTATTATTTACTTAAAACCCAAAGGACATAAATCTTTCTAAATTAATTTTTAACCAAATTTAATGGAAACTTTACTATTAAAATATGTTACTTATATTTACCTTACAGTCCACGTTTGAAGATTCAAGAAATTCTCAGGTAAAATATATTCTTGTTAAAACAAGAATAAAGAATCTCATAACATTATAATTTTTGCGAATGTCTCGATAGCAATTAATATGTTATATTTCAATAAGAAATAATGGAACTGGCATCGAATCGACATCAAATCGAAATCATTAATAAATATCATTGTCGACGCGACGCGGATTCGATAAATCATTTTTTTGGAATAATTGTATATAAAAATTCCACAATACAAATTTATTTACAACGCTTTATTTTAAACAAAACAAATAATGGTGCAAAAAGATTTAAACTTCTTTACTCAAAGAAGAAATAGATTTTAAAATATCAAAATATTCGATTTCTGTCTGTTTTTTAAGCACTTAAGAGGATGCTAAAGCCGTGTGTTTTACCGACATTCTGTTTAATCATTTAATTTCGAATTGAATTTACAGAATTGATAATCCTTTTACACTTTTAAAGTACGTACACAAATGAACCTAGGGACGATTAGATAAAGACCAAAAATGCAAAAAATTTTTTAAAGTTCATTTGTTCATAAAAATATTTGCTTCAAAATACAAGTTATGTAGCTTATATACGTACAAATGAATGGTGTTCCCGGGTTCGGAATAGATTGAGGAATAAGATTATAATTGTCAAATTACGATTACAAGCCGTAAAAAAAAAGATATTTTTATAATAAAAGCGCTTAAATGAATAAAATTTTTGATCACATAAATATGTTTTTTTACGGCTTGTAATCGTAATTTGACAAATATAGTCTTATTCCTTCTATTTCAAACTGCGAGACACCATTTATTTGTAAGTATAAGCTATATAACTCGTATTTTAAAGCAAATTTTTTCATGAACAAGGATAAATAATGACTCTGCATTATCGACCTCAATCAAGTTTGATGGGCAGTTTAGCATCCTCTTAAATACTGTTTTAAACGGTATTTAGATTTCAATCACTGAAACGTTTAAAACTATCAGAGATTTTAGACGTTTATTAACATTAATTAAACACTTTTTTTATGAGTCTAACTATTAACCTAAGCGTCTATTATAATGATTTTGATGATCCAACAATTATTTTCAGACACGTATCTAATTGAATTTTTAGATACTTCTAGCAAAAATGTATTTTTCGTGTAGCCAAAAGCACGAAAAAAATTTATTTTGAGGTTAAAAGTTCTAACAATATATTTAATTTTAATTTACTTTGCTTGTGTATCTAAATATTAGAACAGTTAAAGGAGAAAGGTCTAAGTAAGATGAATTGGTGGAATGCCGCAATCATTTTTTATTATATAAATCTTTCCTAAATTAACCAGAAATTTCAACTTTATGTAGTCATTTTCAGTTTCCTAATATTTTAAGTATGAAATAGTTACATTAAGAAATTTAGAAAATTTTTTCCAGAATTAAAGTACACATATTAATATCAATCTATGAATTGGATTTTATATTGGGAACGAAAAAAATTTTTCATATTGCTCTACTTATCGACTTTTTATGCGTATAACATAAATTTTCGTTTTTTCATTTTCGAATTTTTGAAATGCGAATCTTTTTTTCTAGGCTTCTAATTTTATTTCTAATTGCACAATATTGTTCCTGAAAGTTTATTCTAGGGGGCAACGGAATCATTTTATACATATAAACTGTAAATTTTTCGTATAAAGTAAATATTGTCATTAGGTGACTAATAAATAACAATTTTTTTAATTTATCAAAACAAATTGTATCACATCGCCCCCTTCATTTTTGTGCGTATTTTAATTGTGTAAAAGGATTTTGCATTTTGTTATTCCAATTTGAAAATCCAAATTCGCAAAAAAATATCGGTAACTCTGTCACTCTAGGATCCCCTTAACCCATTACTTCCCAAGCGGACATTTTATAGTCGATTGGTTTTCGGCTCAGAAAAGTGATGAGATCACATGAAAACTTAAAACAAAATATGCTCTTCTACGTAAAAAGAGTTGCTCTTTCAGATTCCGGGGTCAAAATTTCAAAATTTTCTATTAGAAATTAAATATGGCGGCTCAAAGTTGATATAAATTTTTTCATTGACTATTGACTTTTTATAGTAGAAAACTTCGAAAAATTTTGTCCATGACTGTTGTAAACGATTGAAGTGACGGAGTTTGCCTCTTTAAAGTATAAACTATGATTATTAATTGATTTTTTTAAGTAGTTCAAGTAGTTCAAGATGGTAGATGCAGTATGGCGTCCAAATACATGGAAATCATATTTTATTACGATATATGTGTGTGAATAGTCATTTCTCACATTTTTGAGGTCGCTGAGTACGAATCTTTAGTCAATTATTCATTTTTCGAAATGGCGGATACAATATGGCGTCAGAATACACAAAAATTAGATTTTGTTGCGAACTATGTGTATCATATTACATCCGCCTTTCGAAAGATATAAATCAAACTCAAGATTCGTATTCAGCGAAAAAATTTATATCAACTTTGAGCCGCCATATTTAATTTCTAATAGAAAATTTTGAAATTTTGACCCCGGAATCTGAAAGAGCCACACTTTTTACGTAGACGAGCATATTTTGTTTAAAGTTTTCATGTGATCTCATCACTTTTCTGAGCCGAAAACCAATCGACTATAAAATGTCCGCTTGGGAAGTAATGGGTTAAGTGGAAAGCAATGTCATCCTAAAGCATATTAAAAAGTAGAATGGTTACGAATATGATATGTCGAGCCATCCCTTACGGAAAAAACACTAAAAATAACACTTAAAAAAATACTCAAGTTGAGTATAATTTGGGACAAAGGGTAAACACTCAATTTGAGTGTTCGCTCTTTAATTTACTTTTAATTAGAGTGTTGTTACTCTCAACTTGAATGTTCGCCATCTAATTGAGTGTTAATTTCAATCTTAAATTTAAGAATAACACTGAAATTAACACTCAATTAGATGGCAAACATCCAAGTTGAAAGTAATACTCAAATTAATACTCAAAGCCAGCTGAACACTCTATAATTGAATGTTTCGGTTGAACTTACTTTTCTTGCTTTTGTTTTTATTTAACATTTTCTAATCTAATGTTTAAGAGTGCACACTCAATATTAAGTGTATACCTTTAACCGATAGATGTTGAGTGTACATCCCCAACGTTTCAGTGTTCACACTTTATGTTGGAAGTATACACTCATTTATTGAGTGTCATATCCAAATGTTGAGAGTATACTTTCAAATATTCAATATTTAAATCCAAACTTTGGTATGAACACTCAATCATTGGGTGTACACACTCAATGTTCGAGTATGAACACTCAATCTTTAGTGTAAATACTCAAGATTTGAGCATATACACCTAAATTTGGGAGTAAACTCCCAAAATCGAATATTAACACTCAATTTTGAGTGTAAACTCTCAAAATTAGAGTGTTTTTTCCGTAAGGGATTTATGTTTTTTCTTTGTAAATTGATTATCTTTCTGTTCTTTAACCAGTAAAAGACGGGGGAATAAACAAAAATCCGTAAAATTTTGATTACAAAAGTTTTTAGAATCGCTATTTGTGAATCTAGTATATCTATATCAAAATTTTAAAATTTTAAGTGACGGATTTAATACAATAAACAAAAATGATAAAGTTTGATAAATTTTAATAGTTTGAAAATTTTATAACTATTTTTTAATGTATGATTCAAATTTGCAATTATTATTTTGAAATTCAAAATTTAAAAAATAAGAAAAAAATGGAGTCAAATATTGCCACGTTCCCCGTGACTCTAATTTTAGCTCAAAGTGGTTTTTTATTACAAAATAGTAAAAAAGCGCATGGAAAAATTTTTTAATTTGCTATTTTTATGTGGCACATTCAATCAGCAATTTTCAATTTTAACATTCTAATTGCAGATTTGAAAAAAAAAACAAAATAAAAATGACATATGTACTACTTTTATTAATCATATTGAATCCGTCACTTTGTATTTTAAAAATTTGATAGCAAATTTGTGTTTACTGTGTTAAACTCCAAGCTAAACAAATGAGAATAATCATATTAACAACATCCAAAGTGATATCGCAGATAAAGAGAAAAAATACTTTCTAATACCGCATGTGAATAATATAAAGAAACGAGTAACAAGAATGATTAAAGAGGCGTCTGAACTCGATATCGAAAATATAAATGTAATAATATATTAAACAAATTTATTAAGGTCTATAGACAATACGGAAATTAAGTCACGTAACAATATCATACAAAATATACAAAATATAATGTAAGGATTGCAATGTTTTCTATATCGGACAGACAAAAAGTCAACTAAAAACGAAAATTAAAAAACACAAAACCAATATAAAATTGAATAAGTCGAGACATTCGGTAATTACTGAACATGTAATACACAAATACACATTTGATTAGGATAATATAAAATTCTCAAATCCAAACTTATCAAAGAATAAATTCTAAGATAATTCATATTAAAGAACAAAAAGAGAGAAACAGTTTGCAAAAAGACACAGAATATCTCCACTTTTCGCTTAACCAACAAATTCAAATAAATCCTCATCCTTTATTTAAACTGTAACATTCGTTTGATCATCGTCAATATTATTTGTAAAGAAATTATTTCTCTAAAAAACACACATTACAAATAAGTTAACAAATCCTAACATAATCAAGATCCAATATTAGAATATATAATATAATAATTAAGGTACCTGCATCCAATATGCCCCTCCCCCCCCCTCCCAAGTTTTGGAGATTTTTGTAATTTTTGAAAATTGGAAAATAAGAATAAGATTTAAAATAAGAAATATTTCTGAAACTAAAAAAACATGAAATATTTTAAATTATTTCTATAAATATAATAAAGTTTTAAAAAAAGATCCTGTAAAAAAAAATTATGCAAAAATTACGGCTCAAAAAACTGCATATTTTTGTGCATAAATTTCTGCAGCTTTTACAGATTTTTGTACAAAGTTTTCGCTTTCAAAATTTTTCTGCAAAATATTTTGCAAAATTTTATGTAATTTTTTCTGAAGGCAAAAAACTTTAGAAAACATTATACAAAATTCTGCAAAATATTCTACAGAAAAAATCGGAAGGCGAAAACTTTGTACAAAAATCTGTAAAAACTGCAGAAATTTATACACAAAAATATGTAATTTTTGTGCAGTAATTTTTGCATAGTTTTTTCCTATGTAATAGCATTTGGGCCAATGTTGATTACATATGTTCCCAATATGGCTCAGTTATGTATTTTCCTTTTTTTCGTAAATATTTATGTAAAAATGCAAAATAACAAAATAAACATGTTTAATTAAACATTCATTAACATACTTATGGAAAAAAATTACACATACAGCTATTTAATAAATAATGAAACTGTATTTACTACAAGGAGCGTTTATCTCAACTTTTTACCTATCAAAAAGCCTCAATTAACTAGAGAAAGACAAGAAATACTAATAAAAAGTTAAACATTAAATAAAGAACAAAATCTTAACTTTCTTGTATGCTGATAAAATGTATTGTGTTTTTGTTAAGATTCATGCGATTTAATCGTATTAATAAATCATTTTTTTTATAACGCGCTACTGTAAGTTTCCTTTTTTACCGATATTAGTTCCGCGCCATCTCTTCTTTATTTCATTTATTAGTTTGGCTGTTCAAGCTCCCGCTCTCACGTATCTCACTTTACTTTGCGTAGCAATTATTCATTCTTTTACTGTATCACAACCAAAATACACGTTTTTATAAGAATATAAGTTGTTATAATCTTAATACTGGTATTTATTCAACAAATCCCATCAGTTTTTAATAGTGTCTTTAGCCATAATGTTTTTATAATACAAAGAGCTTTCTTTCTTTAATGATAAACAAGATGTTTTAATAAAAACCTAAAATAAATACAGTGTTGAAAAGCATGAATAAAAAGGCACAATAATATGAATTGTAAATATTTATAATTGTTACATAATAGTTACACAAGGCAAAAACTTACTTCCGAAATTTTAGATTTAAAACAACACAATTTGAATAAAGTGTAATTAATATAAGTCATAGAAATGAGCAGTTAATTAGCATACATACATTAAGCAGTTAACTAGCGTAAATACATCATACCGACTTCCTGAGCGATATATTAGCGTTATCTGTGAAATTTATTGTGTAACTATTTGAAAATGGGGAATGAGCCAAATTGAGTACATGACCATATTGGATACAAACACTTTAATTCTTTTGTTTTATCTTTTATTTAAGACAATAACATACGAATAAAGAATTAAATTTAATTGACTCGGATTTTTTTGTTTATCAACAAAAAATGTTTAAACATTCAATAATTGTTTTAATAATGAACAACACTATATTGGATCAACAAAGAGGAAATTTTAATTCAATGACATTTTGTTTACTGACATATGATTTATAATGACTTTTTATTATTAATTGTGTTTCCTGTCTTATATTAATTTCCTCTTTATTACTCTTTCAATGTAACTATTTTATATTTAAAATATTAGGAAACAAAAGTAGGAAACAAAAAATGTCTAAATAAGGTTTCTGATTACTTTAAAACAGATTTACGTAATAAAAAATAATTGAGGAATATTTGAAATTACCAATCCTATCAATCCTATCAATAACAGCTCATCTTATTAGAACTTTTTTTTTAATTGTACAAATTTATAATTTTAAAACATAAAATTAAGATTGCAAAAAGTGCTATATTTATATGAATTAAAATTAAATATCCTAATATTTAATTTTGTTTCATATAAATATAGCTCTTTTTACAATCTTAATTTCAAATTTTTCAAAATTGTAAATTAATAAAGTTTATTTAGAAATCGGATTTGTATTCAGCATCCAAAAACTTTAGGAAATGTGCATTCTTGTTCTGACGTTAAAAAAATATAATTTTTTTATTGTATTGTGTTATCTTACCTGTATGCTGAGTCGGTGGATAATCATAATAAGGTTCTGGCGGATAAGGCTTTGCTTGCGCGCTGGCTGCCAGTTGTTTACCGAAAGATGTAATGACATCCCCTGCTTTTGCAACAACTTTGCCTTTGCCCGCCAGCAAGTAGCCACCTCCTTTAACTAGTTGCCCTTTAAGAGCCAACACCCCGCCACCTATTGCTTTGAGAGCTTGAAACAACGTGCTGAAAATTACTTTTTTGAATTCCCACGGGCCGAAAGGCTTTTCTTCGTACTGAAAAAATTACGAAATCAATTTCAAAATTATATTACAACATTAGATTGCGTAACAAAGTAAACGTTTTTTAATAACGGAAGTGGAATATCTTATCTATCTCTTCTCACCGATCTTCTCACATCTTTCATCCACTCGTTCTCTAATTAACGTTGTACTATGTTACTCATTATTCAGCATAATAGCTTATTTAATGCGACGCTGTGATTTTCACTTTGCAGTGTCATTTACTTTAATTACTATGTGGAATATATCATGATGTCTCGAGAGAAAAACCTTGACAATGATTATGAAGCAATTAAACGTACAGATAATAAAAAGAGAACAAATAGTGAAGGAAGAACTGGTTAGAGTTTCGCTCCTTTACTGTGGATAACCTACATCATGTTTCCAGCATAAACAACAACTTTTCTTTTTTATAACTACAGAGCCTATCGATTAATCAGTTTCTCTTCTTTTCCTAAGTTTTATGCAAAAATCTAACTTCTTTTATATGTAACCGTTTTATATTTTAAAATATGCTTCTATTATTATTCATATTTATATTCAAACAAGAACGCAAAGTAAATAATTACTAAAAAATTTGGTGAAATTTTTATTAAAATTTTAACTTAAAACAATATTTAATAAGATTTTGTTTGCATTAAAATAATGCTAGTTCAACCTTAATCCTACCTAGAGTATAAACCCCAACTGCAGTTTTAGATTTAATTTTAGCTAAATAGTTAGTCAAAAATAATACGTAAAACTCCAAAAATATGATACAAAGTTATGAATTTTTAATAAAAAAAGGTTATTTTTCGCATTTGCTTGGCTTTATAAATATTTTTCACTGTTTTAAAATTTAAATTGTCCCAAAATAATTTTTGAACATTATTTTTAGAAGTTTGAAGAATGTAAAAAAGTTTTTTTTAGCCAAAATGTATTTGATTACATGCGAATAATAACCATTTAAAGAGATTAGAGTGTATCACACTCTTTGTATAAAGTATCGAATTATTTGATAGTGTGTAAAATCAGGGTTAATTATGCACTTTGCAATCTATAAGTTAATGTAAAAAGTATAATAAATTTTAAAGTATAAAAAATTCTTAATTTTGTAGGTAAATTTTTACTCAAAGTGAATATGAAAAAAATGTAAATAGCATTCAAAGGTTAAATCTTTGTCTATCGCTCTTAAATAAAAGTACTGATTACCGAAGAATAGGTATGCTCCACTGTAGGTGCACCGTACACCGGTTTATACGCCGATTCGCTGCTGCCCGCAGACGCTTTCGCCGCAGAGCCACTCGATGCACTCGCGACTCCAGATAACACTCCACCTGCTATGCTGGTCAGAAGACTGGCGGATCCAACGTCGTAGCCTCTTTTTATTCTCTCTTGCATCAACGCGGAGTATTGCGGATCCGTAATGACACTAATAGTTATCAGGTTTTTGTCATCGATCCGCTCTGTCTTATCCGGCTCCGTTTGCTGAGAAACTTCGGGCATTTCCCAAGATACATTCGGATCCGCATCGCTCTTCGTCACGTCTAATTGATTTTGACCTATCGAAGATTTCCACGTCTCCAGCAAATTGGAGAACTCGGACTGTCTTTGATCCGCGGTTTTTCGATACGGTGCTAATCGCTCCAACTGTTCCGCGGCTGTTCTCAATAATGTTTC
Source organism: Monomorium pharaonis (assembly GCF_013373865.1). NCBI lineage: Eukaryota > Metazoa > Arthropoda > Insecta > Hymenoptera > Formicidae > Monomorium > Monomorium pharaonis. The sequence goes on along the minus strand of NC_050475.1, from coordinate 9,054,721 downwards.
CTGGTCATTCTCCGCAGTTTCTGACTGAGCCACGATTATCGAACACCACGTTACCATCAAGAGTTCCGTTAGCTGAAATATACAATCAAACGACAAATGCGGGAAATTACAATTGATTCGTAAATTCTTCGGAGAGATCTCAAGCAAATTTTCGTTATAATAAATACAAGAACAAAAGTGTAGATCTTCAATAAAACATTATTGTTACTGTTAGATAAAAAATGTATAATTAGTTTTCTAAGAAAAAAAATTTTTTTAATTAAAAAAAGGGCTTCCTGTATAAGAAAAGTTACTAAATATTATTTAAAATATTAATAAAATTGCACAAAAAGAAAAAAGAATGCTAAAAAAATAAGTAAGATTATTCAACAAAATTTTCAAAATTAAAAAATTATATGATTTTTTTCCAAAACAATTTAACATATAATATCTTTAAAATTTACACTAATGCCTTTGTGACTCGACATAAACGTCAAGTTATTCAGACAATTTTTGCCAGTTCGTTGCTTTTATTTGGCCGAATAGGGAAAGGGAAAAGGATCTCGCACAATTTATATGAAAAAAAAGCTCGGTCAATTTCTTTGAATTTTTTATATATTGTAGTACTTATAATCCCAATGAAAAATTACAATTTGAGCGACCTTTCTATGTCTAGTTTCGGAGATAAAAATTTTTGAAAATTGCTACTTTAAGGCTTACTGCCTGCGTTTGCACTTGTCAACTTGATCGCATATGTATATATACACATATACTTGTATGTATAAATGTTCGTGACACTCTGTGTGTGTGTGTGTGTGTGTGTGTGTGTGTGTGCGTGTGTGCGCGCGCGCGCGCGCGCGTGTGTGTAAATCCTGCTCTTGGCATTACTTGGCTAAAGGTAAAACTTTGAAAATATAATTGTAAACTGAAAGTGGACTTTTATCAGAAAGTATAATATTTTTTATAATAAGTATTTTTGTAATAATTAATGTTTTTTAATGTAACCAAAAATAAACATTAGATAAATTAAATTCCAAAACTAGCATAGTAACAGTAATGACAGAATTAAATACAGCTCCAGAGTGAAAAAATTAACTATAAAATAAATTGATAAATTAAAATAATTCTTTAATTAATATTATTTATGTATTAAGAAATTTATAAAACAAAAAAATTAGAATTAAATTTTTTTAAATTAAAAGCATTTTAAGGAAAAAAAATAAAAATAAATCTATTTAAGAAATAGATAATTAAATTTAAATAAAATTATGTTGCAAAAAGAATAGACCACACATTTACGGTCTGTTCTGTAACGGAGAAATGCATTACTTCACGATGATTTTATGTTTTATATCACACAAGAAAAATGTAAAAGTGAAAAATATAAACAAATCATAGTATGTCATCGATTAAATATTCTGACTAACGTATTATTTTTGCAAATTATTTACAATTTATTGAGAAAACAAGGATTTTATAGATGAGTATTAATATCTAGCCAGCTATGTTTTAAGACTGACAAAAAGTTTATATAAGCTAGAAATATTAATATATAATTAATATTAAGTATAAATTCACAAAAGAAATTCAACATCGTTAATAAGATTAGCTGCAGACTAAATAAACAATTATCTTTAAATCTTATTTTTATCTTTATGTGGTATATAAACAAAGCAATTTTAGGAAACTTCAACCATGTGAAACAAATAATCAAATATTTTTAATAATATACCACTTTTTAAATTATACAACTTGCAAATAAAAATTATGCCAATTCTAACTAATTACTTTTACGAAGTAACTTTCAAATTTTGCTCTTAAAATATTATTATTATTATTACTAATATGCATTTTGTAAATATTGCAAAAATCTTGTTAAAAAACATAATTATAAATATAATATAAGTTATATTTATAAATAATAAATATATAATAAAAAAGCTAGTTTGAAGAAATTTATATAGTACAGTGGCTTGCAGTAACACTGCTGCAGTATTATATATTACAGTACAATGCCGCAGGCACAATGTTGTTTGTAAAGATTCTTTGAAATTATCTCAACTAAGCAAAAATGTTTCGTAAAGATAGATGAGATATATGACATTTCTATAAGTTATATGTGTCAAAATAGAATGGCATATAAAATGTTATTGGAAACAAAATATATTAGCCCGTATTTAGAATGTTTGTTTCCAAAGACGTCAGCGTGCTTTTTCACCTCGTATTCAAAATACGCTTACAATATTAATTTGTTTTTTTAATATTCTATATCCTTGAATTATCTAATAAATATAATAAAGGTAGATAGATATAAAAAAGTGCGCTAACTTTATGAACGCGTCTTGAATATGGAATACCTTTAATTTTATAATTTATTAGACTTGAAACAAAAATAGAATAAACAAAAAATTGTACTAACATTTTTAAGTGTGTTTTAAATAAAGAACCATTATATTGTAACATTGTTGTACAATATTGTATTGCAATATTTCTAAAGGTGGATATTTTATTATTGTTACGATGTTGCAGCAGTATTACAACAACAGTTTACAACGTTTTTTGTAATGTTACAATCTAATAATAAAATATTTTTGCACAATGTTGCTGCATTCTTTTTGTGCTCTATAAGAATATATAAAGATAAGAAATGTATAGTAAACACTGTAGGATGTCAATTTATATATTATTTAATCAAAGATATAATGCACCGAAAAAACCGAGAGGAAGGGAGAAAGAAAGAAAAAGGAGGTCACAAGAAGAAGAGAAAGGAAATGAAGGATAAAATCAAACAAAAAACCTTTGATACTATACAATGTGAATAAGGAAAAATAATAGCTTAAAGATATAGATGTTAAAGACTATTAAATAATGTAATAAAAGATTATGTAAACGGACACATGATAAGGATTGCTGATAGACATCAATTAGTCTTTAAGGTTAAGATAAGTTTGTTTAAAACGTGAACAATTAAAAAATATTGTAAGTCAAGTCTCTTCATAGCAAAAAGGTTGAAGTAAATAAATTCTATTGTATGTAATAAATATGATATAAATATAATATTAACATAAATCTTGTATTATAAATATTATTCGAACCCTACAAAACACAATTTGATTATTGGTTTCTACTTGGATTTTTAATTGTATATTAATTTTTAGCTCATTTTTTATTATGTATAACAATAAATTTGATAAGCGACGTTCACAGAAAGTTCACAATTTGCAATATCAGGGAAGTCTCTATTTCATTAAGCATCGTTAACTTGTTTCCACCGTGCATTTTGAGGGTCAAGTGTTGATTTCCGAATTGCTCAAGCATAGAGCGCATCGATGCGAGCGTAGCAAGTAGAGCGATACCTGGGTGAAAGTCATACGACTACCGACAATTCAAGATGCACTCACCATCGCCATATCTACATGACTTAAAGCAAAAACGGCTATCTCACGAATATTGATGACTTCACGGAGATACCGCGAGAAAACTAAACTAATTGGCGATAAGATTAAAATTGCACAATCTGCCTATCTTATCGCTGAATAATCTCTTCCGGGTTTCTGAAACCTCTCTCTCTCTTCTCTCTCTCTCCCTCTCCTCTCCCCCCTTCTCTCTCTCTCTCTCTCTCTCTCTGTCTGTCTGTCTGTCTCTGTCACATGAATGAGGAAAATTAATCTATTGAATCAGAATAAAAAAAAGAATGATTCCGAATTACAAGGCGGATATGAAAATATTGAATAATCTGTGGTTTTGTCGCAGAAAGTCGTCCCACTTGAACGAGCGAGAGTGATCCATTATAACCTTGATCTTGCATGCGTCAAGCCAACAGCTGACCTAGTTCGCCTATAATCGTTCACTGCGCGTATCCTCAACGATTTCTAGAAAAAGTGTAGCAAATAGTTACCAATAAATATTTCCGACTTCCGTACTGAAGACGAAATCGAAAGCCTTACAAACGCTATTCTCATAAAATAGAAAGGTAATAAAATAAAACGAACTTCCGGTGTAAAATTTTTTGTAGTCATGTGTCAATTTTGGTCACTCGTCTGGATTATATCATTCATTTGTCAATTTTTTCATCTTCCGCCGTGTATCGGACATATAATAGCTCGAAAGTGATCTAATTAGAAAATAAATCATAGAAAAAGAGGTCTGAAAGCAGCATAAGTGCGAAAATTTTAACTTTCCAATACTTTCGCAACTTATTCATCAATTTCTAAGGCATTATAGCAAAATGTTTTGTTACATCCTTGCGTATGTATTCTTTCCTTAGTCTCTTGTTAAAAATGTTATTGTTCAACAATTAGTTTAATTAATAAATTTTGTTCAATAATTTTAATAACGTATCTAATATTTGAGAAAAGGATATACTAACTAAAATATATCTTCTTCTAGTGCCATGACCGTAACGATCATAGGCAATCCCATCAGCGTATTTCTGTAATATGCACTTTCTACAATTTACAAATATAAGGAACCTACAGTTTAATTCTGAACGGCTAATAGATGGATTTTCCTTATCAAGAGAGGTAACAATTAAATAAAAATCAGATGATTTTGATCGGGGTTTGAACCCGGGTTTCCTGCACAGAAAGTAGACCCACAACTCACTATGCCACGTTGCTATATGATAATACAACAATAAAAATGTCATACTTTTTTATCACTTTAACACTGATTTTGAACGGCCTATTTAGGGAACTCTTACGGCAAAATATTTTCGATGACCATTGCTTTTCGAAAAATAGCAATCGAATAAAATATAATGTTTCTGATTTGGGTTTGAACCTAGATCTTCGGCACACAGAGCAGACACACAACTCTCTGTTCCATGATTGCATGTGTAGAAAAAATATCATTGAAAATTCAAATCTCTTTCTCTTTGCAAATAAATGCTTAGGGAATTAGAAAGATCAGCACACATGAGATAAAGTATTAAGATTTGTTTAACAAACGATCAGAGAGAGAAATTGTAATCATATAAATGGAATATAAATAACAGATACATACACAAAGCATCTTGAATCAACAATGCGAATTATAATAAACAAATTATCTTGCTGGAATTCGTGGGACTTGCTATACTGTAGAAAGTGAAAAGATATGCAAATTTCAACAAACACGTTAATGCTGCAATAATTATTTCTTTACGGCTTGCAGTCTTCGTAGCCCAAAGCGACGCAAAGCTATCTCGCATAATTTTCCTCATTGTTGTAAGTGTGAAACTCGCGACTGACGATATACTGAAGGAAGGTTACGGTCAGACTTTGTAGAACTTTCACGTGGACGAGAAGCGAGACGCTTTGCTCTCGAGAGACGTGAAATCCGCCACTAATAACAATGGTCATAGAAGAAGAAGAAGAAGCACAAAAAGTCATATCAATAATTCAAAGATTATGACACTTTTTAGTTGTTTGTTGCAAGATCCACAATTTTTGTTGTCACGTGAAAAATGAATTGCTTCGAAAAATTGACGCAGAACAACGCATTAATTTAAAATTAAAATTTATGAATGTCGAAGCTTTTCTTGATTAATGCTTAAGTATTAATCGGCACTTCGTACGTCTCCGCAAATCAAGATAAATGAACAGAAATCTTTCGAACCCAGAGAACTATGAAGCGCGTACCTTCATGTCCGACTTTCACGATATGACGGTGAAATGATCACGGCACTCTCACTAAACTCACTGACTATCGCTACGAAATATATCCTCTCTTTATACCGACTCCCACTTTGCCGATGGTCAAGAAAGTGACATCCACTTTGTGCCAAAATTGATGCTCATGCGGTTACGTTTGTAATGCGTGAGATTGGCTTGTGAATAACAATTGAGCGGAATTTTGTTATTTCATACGTATAATCTATGAATTAAACAAATAGTTTAAGGAAGAACATTGTGTGTATAAAATTAATGTGTTTCTATTTTATTTCTATAAATGTTTTGGCTATTTCAATTTAAAGTTATTATAATTTAAAAGCTGCAGGCGTGTTAAGTTTTTTTTTAATCAGTGACGAAAAATTTTGTATACTTGAATTTTGAATCTGAAACAAATTGCAAAAAACAAAACAAATGACTAATTTGGCTTATAATGTTTTATGTAACGTGATTATATATTATGTTGCTACAATTTTAGATGAGTAACACAGATCTACAAGGTTTGATTAAGATTGAAGAGTCACTTACGACGTACATATTTTTTTACACTAAATTCGAATCCGATCTCAGAATTTTCCCATTGTATTAGGATTTTGAGGTTAAATGTGTCAAAAATAGAGTTTGTAATCTAAACACGTGTCGTCTAAATAGAAATACTTTTATATTTATTTTTCCATTTGGTCAATATAAATGTCCGATTCGACATAAAATAATCTGACTGTAATTTCAAGATTCAAAATTTTTGCTTCACGAGTTCTTCATTTCTCTTATAAGTCATTCATCCATGCACATCTGAGAACCTTTGCGATTAGATACATCAATGTTTTATATCACTCTTGAATGGAGGTGGTTGAAAAAATTTTAATCTGCAATATAAGAAAATCTGAATAAATAACACAGGTCTGCAGGTTTGATTAAGGAATTATTTATATGTTTTTTCACGTTGAATCCGAATTTGATCTCTGAACTTTTTCATCAAAATTTTAAGGTATTTGAGGTTTTTAAATGTGTCAAAAAACATTTTTGGCAAAGTTTGTTTATTTATTTAATCCAGAACTATTTTTCAACATTCAGATAACATAAAAAAATATGGGCCTTTACATTCAAAATGCAATTTGGAGCGGCCCAATATAATTTTCTTTTTGCTAATATATTGCAAGTTGAAATTTAACTATTTCAAGGCTAGTGATACATATGCTGTATCAAATTCAAAATAGTGGTCCAAAATACAAAAAAATAACACTGGCAAAGCAAGATTGGCGATTTTCCAGCCAGTCAAAGTAAGATTAGAAGCCGATCCAATCAATAAAAGCAAGAGATCGGAAATTTTCCGGCCAGTCAAAGCAAGATTAGAAACTGATTCGACCAGTAGAGATGAGATCGGGAATTTTCCGACCAGTCAAGGCAAGCAGCATGTATGTGATACGCCGTATATAACATTGATCGTAAAAGAATTAAAATTTAATTTAGAATATATAGAAAAAATTATAATAAAATAAGTAAAAAGCATGAAATCTTGTGTGAAACAATACAAACTATGTCACCCACCTGGTCTGCCGATGACATAGTCACAGGCTGCAATATCAGTGATATGTTTATATGGATTCCGAAGGATCATCTATACCTCTTAGTCTATTTAGTAACTCATGCTTTCTTTGCAAGCCGGATATATGAATAAGGCACAGAAACATATCGATAAGATTCTTACAAGGGAACGGACAGAACTGTCCCTCACCGATTTTAATGAGCTTTGGATATGTTGTAGAACATGAAAAAATATTAGACCCATTCTTTTTTTTAGCGGCGTATCTCGACAAGCCTTTAGGGATTGAAACCATCCCTTGAAAATAGCGCATTTTTTCGTTTTTGGCAAATATCTTTGAAAATATAAGGTTTATAAAAAAATGTTTTATATAAAAAAGTTTTATGGCATTTTATATACTCTTTACAATAGTATATTTAAATTTTTCAAAAATTTCAAACTTTTTAATTTACCCCACCCCCATCCGTTTTTTCGACATTTTGAAAATTTTGTAAGGACAAAAATTAAAGAGCATTAAAAGCCGAATCTATCCATATATAATAATATATGGGTTCCATCATTCTCAATTATTGGTAAAACGAGATGATAATCTCGTGCTACAGGCGCCGCGCTAGAAGTTTATATTTTTATATTAGAACATAAAAACGGATTAATCTTAATTACATAATACTCAACGTATTACACGATATAAAGCATAAATGCATATATATAACAAAAGCAGCATACATATACGTATGTGCGTACGTACATTTTCATTGTTACAAATGCGAATATAGATTAATATAAAGCAAAGTATTTTTTTAATATTTAAAACTGCAAATACAATATAACAAAATATATAATATAAAGAAAGAAGTATAAAATAGAAACTGCAATAACTATTTGTATAATTATATACATTATATTTTATACTATATGCACATAGCACACTCTGATAATAAAGATAATTATATAATTTAATTTAGTTTGAAATGAGTTTGAAAATATATTTATACGGATATATATATACATTTTGCACACGACACGGGCGAATAAATTTAATATCAGTGTTGATAGACGGGCCGGTTGTTCTCGCGCAGACGCATCACATGAGGCTTCAATAAAATAGCCATTAGTAATAGGAAGGATATATTTAACACGCACGTATATATTTTTATATCGTTTGCATGTATATTTGTGTATATATATTTAACATAAATTAAGAAATTAAAAATAATTTGCATTTAATAATAAAAATCAACTCAAAAACGAAAAAGAAGATAAATTTATGGAATAAAACATATATTTAAATTGAAATAAAATATTTTATTTGGCGGAACTCATACAAAATACCGACATTTGTCACAAGGCTAAGGGAAAAACCGCTAAAAAATTTTACCAATATTCATCAAATAAAATACGATATTTATAAATTATTCTATTTAATACGAGAAAATATACATGCGTGTTTAATATATAAAAGGTGTTAACGTTTTTTATAAATTTGCAAAAAAATTGTATGCAGACCAAAGATCTCCTTTTTCTATTGAAAAGATCTTCCTTCTAATGAAAATGTACGTACGCACATACGTATATACATATGTATATATATACGTATATACATATGTATATATACAGGGAGTCCCAGAGCATACTGGTCACTGTTCATAAAAAGGTAGATGGGATCGAGATGAACATAAAAGTTCAATATTATTGTGGGTTTGGTCTGCTAATAATCGAGATATAAATTTTTTAAATTATGCGAATGAGAGCGCGCCTTGCGCGCCGAAGGAAGGGCTCGAGCCGCTCGAGCCATAGCACGGCCTACTGTCTCAAGCATTGGCTGCCGGCGGCGGCGGGGGGAAGAAGGAGAAGCGTGGCGTCGTCGCCGTTCCCACGTCTCGCCGCACCGCGCCTAAGCTCGCGTCGATGGCTGCTACGCATACTCGCGATTACATGACAAGATTATAAATTATTAATAAAAATATGACAAATTTAAATCGTAATAAACTTCTGTAAATAAGAAAGTCAAAAGAGAGAAAGCGATGGAAACGTATGAATCCTGCAAATAATATAATATTTGCCGCATCAAATTCTCTTATCGTTTTTTATGAAATATTCAATTAACGAAGATTTATCACGATTGATTCTTTATACATTCTCCTTTCGTAACCATCTTATTAGAAAATTACAAAATGCACGAAATACTATCCCTAATATACACTCTTTGTAAAATAACACGATAGAAAAATATTCACGTTTGATCTAAGGACTTCAGGATAAATTATTCGATGCGACTTCTACGGTAATTATAGGTAATCAGAGATCAATGTTATGTCAAGTATCGTTAGTATGGTTAACAACAAAGGATTTTCTCTTGTATATGATAGAGAACTTCGAGTTTCTTCTATCGTTAATACATTATAAGTCACTGAAAATCTGTCGTAATTAATAATGCAATTAAAGGTAGAAGAAACTGTAAGTTTTCTATGGTTATAAAAGAAAATCCTTTGTTGTATTAACAATACATGATATTAAACATTAATTTTTAAGCATAATTATCGTAGCATCGCGCCTAAGCTATCGTGAAATCGTTACATCAAGAGGGAATATTTTTCAGTGTTATTACAAAGAGTGTAACATACTATGGATAAGTATTTCGCGCATTTTAGTATGACACCTCTCTTTCTCTCTCTCTCTCTCTCTCTCTCTCTCTCTCTCTCTCTCTCTCTCTCTCTCTTTCTCCCTCTTTCTTCCTCTTTCCCTCTCAAGCACTACGTAGTACACAAATACAATAAATATTACCACGTTTAACAACATTAGTTTGTACTATTCTACTTTCATTATGTGTAATTAAATAAAGCAGAACGTTGCTACAATTTTTATATTAAAAAGACAAAGATAAAAAGATGTATTTCGCGAAGTTAGCAGAATATCTTTCCCTCTAAAGTATTTACAGAAACACGATAAATGTCATTTTCAACAACAGTTCCAATCAATATTATTAGAGTTTCATTAAATGTCATATAAAATTTTTTTAACAAGATTACTATTTTTTAACATTTTTAACATTAAACACGATACGACACTCAGAAAGAAAGTATCGTGCTGATTATTTATCGCAGTTTTAGTGATAATTTTTGATAATTTTTTTTTCGATCGTGTGTAATACTAAAAATATAAAGAAATGATAATTGTTAAAATTTTATTCAATTTACACACATAATGAAAGTAGAATAGTACAAACTAATGTTGTTAAACGTGGTAATATTTATTGTATTTGTGTACTACGTAGTGCTTGAGAGGGAAAGAGGAAGAAAGAGGGAGAAAGAGAGAGAGAGAGAGAGAGAGAGAGAGAGAGAGGTGTCATACTAAAATGCGCGAAATACTTATCCATAGTATGTTACACTCTTTGTAATAACACTGAAAAATATTCCCTCTTGATGTAACGATTTCACGATAGCTTAGGCGCGATGCTACGATAATTATGCTTAAAAATTAATGTTTAATATCATATATTGTTAATACAACGAAGGATTTTCTTTTATAACCATAGAAAACTTACAGTTTCTTCTACCTTTAATTGCATTATTAATTACGACAGATTTTCAGTGACTTAGAATGTATTAACGATAGAAGAAACTCGAAGTTCTCTATCATATACAAGAGAAAATCCTTTGTAGTTAACCATACTAACGATACTTGACATAACATTGATCTCTGATTACCTATAATTACCGTAGAAGTCGCATCGAATAATTTATCCTGAAGTCCTTAGATCAAACGTGAATATTTTTCTATCGTGTTATTTTACAAAGAGTGTATATTAGGGATAGTATTTCGTGCATTTTGTAATTTTCTAATAAGATGGTTACGAAAGGAGAATGTATAAAGAATCAATCGTGATAAATCTTCGTTAATTGAATATTTCATAAAAAACGATAAGAGAATTTGATGCGGCAAATATTATATTATTTGCAGGTTCCATACGTTTCCATCGCTTTCTCTCTTTCGACTTTCTTATTTACAGAAGTTTATTACGATTTAAATTTGTCATATTTTTATTAATAATTTATAATCTTGTCATGTAATCGCGAGTATGCGTAGCAGCCATCGACGCGAGCTTAGGCGCGGTGCGGCGAGACGTGGGAACGGCGACGACGCCACGCTTCTCCTTCTTCCCCCCGCCGCCACCGGCAGCCAATGCTTGAGACAGTAGGCCGTGCTATGGCTCGAGCGGCTCGAGCCCTTCCTTCGGCGCGCAAGACGCGCTCTCATTCGCATAAATTAAAAAATTTATATCTTGATTATTGATAGACCTAACCAAGACTATATTGGATTTTTATGTTCATCTCGATCCCGTCTATCTTTCCATGAAGTATTGCACACCAGATTTGGGACACCCTGTATATATACACATATACATATATATATATATCCCACTCGGCATATAATATTTCTAAAACCTTTTATTTGAAATATTACACTTCTACAGGAATATCACAAAGATATTTCATGACTGTTTCTGCAACATTTCTGCAATGTTTCAATGTCTGTGATCATTTCAAATGCATCTTGCTGAAAAATTTCTATAATATTTCGATAATATTTCTGAAACATATTAATGTAAAATATTTCAGAAACATTTTAGAAAATATTTCGGGTACATGTTTTGTCTAGCTTATACCCACCTTACACAAATCTTCCACTGCAATGGTACCTAACACATATTGCGACCACCCGAATCATAGTTACATCTATTATAGTTTAATTTCTACAATCAGAAAAACGGTCACCCATCCAATTGTTAGCCGCCGTTGCTTGACCTCGAAGATCGTACGCGGATTAACATTTCGTGATAATCCATGATGAGTACTTTATGTTTACGGATACATATTTGTTATAGATCAGTTCAATAGATGTCAGAAAGATGAAACATGTATAGTTAAATAATAGATTTATAAATAAATATTTGTTGTTTTATATTGATTTTTACGTATGTAAAATAATATATGAGATGATTTATAAAAATATCTGTTTTTGCCTGTTCTTGTGATGAAACTAGTTAAAATTATGTTACATGATAAGAACACATAAAAAATTAAGTTTTAAGTTGGAAAACGTGTTGCAATTATTTTCGAAACAAGTCACTAATATTTATCGAAGATATGTATGTAATGTTTTGACAAAAGTGTAGAACATTTTATAAAAATATTATTTAATAACAAAAATATTAAATACAATAAAATTTTTGTAGCTATTTTAAGTGTAATGTAATTTTTTATTATTTATGCAATTTTTCAGAAACTTATTAGAAATAGTTTAAATACAATATTGCGTTTAATATTTTATGGAAATATTATTTGTGCAATGTAAATATAATGTTACTTTTATATTATCTTAGGAATACTTCTAAAATATTATATTTGCCACTTTTTGGTAATATTACGGAAACAGTCAAATATAAAAGCAAATTTTTGTTTATGTTTCTAAAGGATTTCAGAAATATTGCATTTGCAATTTCATAAAAACATAAAGCAAATACATTTCTGAAATATTTAGAATAAAAAGTTATAATTAAAATGTTAATTAAATATTTCTATACCATTTCCAAACAACAATTACAATAGTTACAATATTTTAGCAATGTTACATGCCGTATGGAATGCTACTTTTGTTATATATATGCATTTATGCTTTATACCGTGTAATACGTTGGGTATTATGTAATTAAGATTAATCCGTTTTTATGTTTTAATATAAAAATAAATACAGGAGAGGCAGTTATTCAATGTGACGCGACTAAAGAAATAACGCAACTTCTAGCGCGGCGCCTATAGCACGAGATTATCATCTCGTTTTGCCAATAATTGAGAATAATGGAACCCATATATTATTATATAGTGTGACGTGACAAAAGCGGGCTGTTGTCCGTCACAAGGGCCTTATCGGCCCTTACGCGTTAACACCATGCGGATCCTGCGTCCTCCCGTTCGAGAGCGGACGCGGAAGAGTGATATGTCATGTTTTACGTGTGTGTCATCCCATGTGTTGTCCGTTCACTGATCGTTAAGATTTTTGCGAATGCTACATCGCGAGTGTGGCGGGAATCGGTGGCCATGGAGACCTACTTTGTAAATTTTGATGTCTCGTCTCGACGGAAGGACCTTCCCGAAAGTCGCCGAGAAAGAGAAGGATTTACAACGACTCTTTTCGAGCGGGGGTCCGCAGGTAATACCGCCCTTGTCTACAATTTTTATCGCGTGAGAATTCCGATACTGCTGCCGAATCGCGCTTTCAGGATCCAACGAAGGCGCACAGGACCGGTGTCCCGACGAGGCGACCTCAAATCCAATCCCGCACGAGTTCCGGCAGAGATGGCGACAGCTCGCAATCAATTGTACGCCCTCGTCGAGGAGGAGATAACGTCCCGGTGGTGGAAGATGCGCCTGGCAAGGAGACAGAAAACTACCGCAGAGGAGAGCGCAAAAATTCCCGTGCACGGGGCCCAAAAATATCGATCACCGCGCTTGGATCAGTCAACAAGTGGCGGCATGCACGTTACGCGTTGCGCGCAAGTCGGATTTGGAAAATCACGGCCAATAAGGGCCCGGCTTATCAGAGCCAAGGTGGGGCGCGTCACCGAGCAGCCCCCGTAGGATCCAGGATTAATCACTCGAGCTGCGGAAATCGTTGCGTGTAATGCGATCCAGATCCCGAGCTACAAAATTTATGAGAGGACGCAGGAGTCGAGAACATCCCGACCCGGACGAGGCCAAGACGAAGGAGCTTGGTGAGACGAGCGTTATCATAAAATTGTAAAGTCACCGATTTCGCGATTGGGCAATTCGCGAGAGAATCACGAATGTGCTACGATCTATTCGTCATAGAGTAGAGTCACGAATTTGTTGCGATATCGTTGTCTCGCCCGATCACGTCCGCCTGCGTGAATTCGCTACGTGCTGTTCCTCTCGTTATAATTACGTTGCGTGTGTGTCCCTATCCGCAGCCGAGTCACTTGTATTTTCGTATTGTAGTCGCATCGCGAGTCATTGTCGTTAGCTGTACTGTGAATCGTCGCGTATTTATAATTTTGTAAAAATTAATGCATTGCCTTCGAGTCACGAATCTTTCTGTAATTGCGCTCTCGTTAGAATAAATGTATTTGTCTTTTATCGTCTCGTCGGCGAGCTAGTAATCATTGTCGCGCATGTTGTTCGCGGGATCTTACAACGTACGAATCCGTCGCGTGTCGCGCAGACTTCCATATACAGTTTGTCCCGATCGCTCTTGGCGAGACCGTCATCCTACCGGGAGTTCCGCGTCTTCCAACGACGCCTGGTAAAGAATAGACAAGCCGGAAAATTTCCGCGTATGTAAGATAACTCTTTCGATAATTATCCCGGGTTCGCGAAATTTAATTTCGAGCGACCATCAGCTTGTAACACGCACGAATTACCGCCGCTGCTCAACAGAGCCTCATAATTCTGTATTGCTCGTCGTTAAATATACTCGTCCATTTTATTGTTAAATTTACGTTGTTTTGATAGCTCTCTCGCGTTTCAAATTCCATCTGCTCGCGCCGAACCTCCCCCTCTACCATTTTTAGGGCTGAGTAGCTGGTTACCGGAGGCGCCGACGCCCGGTCGTCTACGAGGCCTGTTCATTTCCCGTTATTTCACGATTATTAGAGTACTCTTTCGCGGCTTTTGAGAAGAGTGGTACACTCAAAGTACCTGGCGCCCAGTTTCTTACTCTAGCGACAAAATAAGATCGCACCGACACCCAGGTGGCTCAGGGCCGCGACCAGGGACGGAGCGAAGTTGGAGTTATAATGGATGGATTCGACTTTTAATGCTCTTTAATTTTTGTCCTTACAAAATGTTCAAAATGTTGCGCCAACATTTGTTATTCGCCAAAAACAAAAAAATGCGTTATTTTCGACGGGTGGTTTCAACTCCTAAATATCGAGATACGCCGCTAAAAACAAATATGGGTCTAATATTTTTTCATGTTCTACAACATATCCAAAGCTCATTGAAATCGGTGAGGGACAGTTCTGTCCGTTCCTTTGTTAGTCAAATCGAAAAACTAAAAAGTAAGTATTTAAATAGTTTGTTGTTCGCGAAACAATTTATTATAATTAATACAATTCTCTTCATACATTCATAAAGACTACGTTAAAAAAATTGTTATTTGTAAGTAAATTATAATTGTACGTTTATAATTATGTTTATTTTCTCTTACAGTTATTGACAACCCTTAAGCAAAAAAATTATTGGATGTTTTAACCTAAGTAATATAAGAAAGAAATCACAAATTCAAGATAAAATTTTTAATCAAATTCAACCTAAGTGGTATATAATTTTGGATGGTTCAACCTAAATATTATACTCACACATAAATTAACTTCTCTACAATAATAATGATATCTAAATATTTTGCGCCAATTATAAGAACAAATATTTTTATAAAAACTAAAACATTATTACTATTCTTTAGCCAGTTTTTATAATACAAAATTTTTTAGATTTGACACTATAAAATTAAAGTATTACGTTTTTTTTTTCTACAAAAGTAATGATATATATAGAAAATGCGCCAACTATAAAGTAGATGTTTATACAAGCTAGAACATCTACTTTATTATGCTTTGGCTGACATTATAGTTTAATTTTTTATTAAGCCCGTATCAGACTAGAGATTGATATTGAGATTGAAATGAAATATAACCAATTAGTTAGTCAAATTCTAATTCAATCTCAATCTCAATCTCTAGTCTGATATAGCTTTGATTGTCTTAAGTTTGTCTTTAGATACAATTTCGTTAATTACGAAGTATTTTAACGATAAACTTAAGAAGATTCTTAAATATAAGATTAAACTATAAATATTAGCCTTTTGTATTAAATATTGGCTGCTGTGCGCCGATACGAGGCTGCTGTGCACCTGCAAAAAACAATTGTCAGGAAGTATATTGGCAAAGAGTAAAGAAAATAATATTGAGCTGGTAAATAAGTTTTAATACAAACAAATTATAAATATTACAAATAAATATTTTAATACAAATAAATATTTTACTACAAAAACTTGGCGCTGCTAAACCGAATAATTTGCCAGCTCTTCCTTTTTCTCTTGTATGTGCATCTGAATGTGTGTGTGTGTGTGTGTGTGTGTTTAGTATATAACTTAGTTTATAGAGAAGCGATTTACTTAAGTTTAGTATAATATAACTTATTAGTTTATAAGGAAGCGATTTACTTTTAAGAAAGTAGTATCTGTCTCTTATGCGTGCATACGTTCGAATACCTGTCTCTCTCTTTTTCTTTCTCTCTCTCTCATGCATGCGTGTA
Organism: Monomorium pharaonis; assembly: GCF_013373865.1. Taxonomy (NCBI): domain Eukaryota; kingdom Metazoa; phylum Arthropoda; class Insecta; order Hymenoptera; family Formicidae; genus Monomorium; species Monomorium pharaonis. Next base: position 9,038,216 of record NC_050475.1, on the reverse strand, counting down.
TGTTATATGTATTGTTTTAATATGTAAGTGAGATTGTAAGAAAATGATTTTGTATTAAAGCAAATTATTCGGTTTAGCAGCGCCAAGTTTTTGTAGTAAAATATTTATTTGTATTAAAATATTTATTTGTAATATTTATAATTTGTTTGTATTAAAACTTATTTACCAGCTCAATATTATTTTCTTTACTCTTTGCCAATATACTTCCTGACAATTGTTTTTTGCAGGTGCACAGCAGCCTCGTATCGGCGCACAGCAGCCAATATTTAATACAAAAGGCTAATATTTATAGTTTAATCTTATATTTAAGAATCTTCTTAAGTTTATCGTTAAAATACTTCGTAATTAACGAAATTGTATCTAAAGACAAACTTAAGACAATCAAAGCTATATCAGACTAGAGATTGAGATTGAGATTGAATTAGAATTTGACTAACTAATTGGTTATATTTCATTTCAATCTCAATATCAATCTCTAGTCTGATACGGGCTTAATAAAAAATTAAACTATAATGTCAGCCAAAGCATAATAAAGTAGATGTTCTAGCTTGTATAAACATCTACTTTATAGTTGGCGCATTTTCTATATATATCATTACTTTTGTAGAAAAAAAAAACGTAATACTTTAATTTTATAGTGTCAAATCTAAAAAATTTTGTATTATAAAAACTGGCTAAAGAATAGTAATAATGTTTTAGTTTTTATAAAAATATTTGTTCTTATAATTGGCGCAAAATATTTAGATATCATTATTATTGTAGAGAAGTTAATTTATGTGTGAGTATAATATTTAGGTTGAACCATCCAAAATTATATACCACTTAGGTTGAATTTGATTAAAAATTTTATCTTGAATTTGTGATTTCTTTCTTATATTACTTAGGTTAAAACATCCAATAATTTTTTTGCTTAAGGGAAAAACCAAACACTTGGCGCCTTTTTTTACCTTTTTTAAAAAGGTAATTTTGTTGGGATATCACGCATTTTGTAATGTTTATAGACCACTTAGATTGAATTTAATGTATCTATCACTTAGATTGAATATCTTGAATTTTGTAAATTTTTTGTTAAAGGAAAATCACACACTTGGCGCTTTTTTTACCCTTTTTAAAAAGGTAATTTTGTTTGGATATCACGCATTTTATATTTTTTTATAAACTACTTAGTTTTATAGACCACTTAAGGTTACACTCTAAAACTTTCTATTTGAGAAAAATTTTACTAAGAAGTTAAAGTTTATATAACGGATATAATACTATAAATTTTTAAATAAAATTTTTCTTTAGAGCATGTTTTGGAACCATGCCTAAGTTGAATTTGATGAAAACGATTATCTTGAATTTCTGTCTTCCCTTAAAGAAGCCCACACACTTGGAGCCCTTTTTACATTTTTATTTAAAAAGGTAATTATGTTTGGTCACTCATTTAATTTAAATAATATATTTCCTGAAAAATCATTAAATAAATGATTTAACCAATACTACATATGTCACTTGACACGGGCTGACCCGTGGCCCGAGCAACCTACGTAACCGATTATTAAAATAAAATAGCTCTCTGATTTTACATTAGTATCGATGAGAAATGAGATGTATGATGTAGAAGATTTGTGTATTGGTTAAATGTTGCTGTAATTGTCAATCAATATTAATTATCTAACAAAATTTCAAATCAAATAAATGGTTTTAACAATACTATTTTATTCTTTACTAGTAACATATAATTGTATCTTGGTGACAAAAGTAATATCTTGGTGATGATGATAGTTCTTATCCTTATAACATGATTGACAATTACAGCAATAATACACATTTTCTACATCATGCAACATCTCATCTACCTCATCAACACCAGTATAAAATCTGAGCTATGTTATTCTCTGATTATTTAATTTTACATTTGTGTCAATCTCATTTATTTCATCGACACAAGTGGAAAATCTTAATGAACGATGATTAAATAGATGAGATGTTAAAAATCATTAAATAAATGATTTAACCTCCACTACACATGTCACTTAACAGGAGCTGACCTGTGGCCAGAGCAACTTATGTGACCGGTTAAAATTAAAAATAAAATAGCTCTGTAATTTTATATTAGTGTCGATGAGAGATGAAATATTGTATGATGTAGAAGAATTGTGTATTGGATAAATGTTGCTGTAATTGTCAATCAATCAATATACTATTTTTATTCTTTACTTTATCCTTACAACATTATCATTGACAATTACAACAATAATACACATTTTACATCACGCAACATCTCATCTACCTCATCGATAAACTGAGCTATGTTACTCTCTGATTAATTAATTAATTTATATTGGTGTCAATGATTAATAATAATAAAACCTCATATATAACCTATCATCTTCACACAACTAATTCACGGCGCGAGCGAGCCACTGGTGACCACGTGACTTATACATTGCCATATACGGTGCTATAGTGATGATGCGAACGCCACACGGTAGTAGATGAGCGAAATGGATTTTCGTCCCTCATTTTCTGCACCCGCACTACCCGCAGAGATACCAACAAGGTTGACGATGACGACGACGTATCTTAAATGAAATTTTGGCTTTTCGGACTTTGCGTCGCGATATTTCCATTCATAGGACATGTAGAGAAAAAATAAAAATAGTTTTCTAATATAAATCGACCCCAAGCTTTCGATTGAGCTTACTTAGAAACTCGATCGATTTAACCGTTTCTGAGATTCAATAATCTCGAGTGCTCGCAAGTCGCGTACTCGCGTAAAGAGCACGGTCGGGCTCGCGCTGCGCTTTCACTTGGCGCGAGCCACTACCGTGTCTCTTGATAAAAATCTATTTTGTCCGTGTTTCAGCTGTCGTTCAGTCAGCCGTGTTTCAGTCCGTGTTAAAGCTCTTGGAACATACATTCATGTGCCAGTTTGTAATGGGGAATAAAAGCGTGGTTCTTATTGTGAATGTGGTCTAAAACCTTTAAGTAATATAGGCTGTCACATGTAAAGTTAACAAACTTAAGAAATTTGCGTAAAAGCCACACATTTATTTCCTATTACAAGCTGGTACATAATTATATGTTTCAAGAGCTTGTTTTTATTAAAACATAGGCAAAATAGGTTTATTATCAATAACTGTAAAAGAACAATCAATATAATTATAAATATACCATTACAATTTAACTACAATCTTAACTGTAAAATAGCAATAAGTATAATGCTATATTAAATTGATGTAAAGAAAATAAAAAGTAAAATATGGGATGACGTGTTGTACCATTTACAAAAAAATAAGTTAGAGAATAAAAAATATAAATAAAAATTTTAAATGTGATCTTTGTAAATGTATGAAAAGAATTGTATTAATTAGAATAAATTGTTTCGGGAATAAAGTATTTAAATACTTACTTTTTAGTTTTCGATTTGACTAAAAACCTTATTTGTATATTTCTGTGCCTCATTCATATATCGAGCTCGCATAGAATGCATGACAGATTAAATAGACAGGTATGTAGAGGTAATTTTTGGCATCCATCTCCAATATTACAGCTTGTGGCCATGTCATTCCCAGGTAGCAAGATGTCGTCTAATTGACGGCATTTTTTGATCATTTTATGACGAACCAGACGTCATAATGTCAAGATAAAATGACGTCTAAATGTCGTAAAACTGACGTACATTTGTCTCATCTTAACGACGTTATAAATTGACGTCAAAAATACGTCATTATTTTCATATTATTGACGTCATTTTCAAGAAGCTAGTATCGTACATTTGACGGTATTTTATTGTTATTTTTATAACAAAACATAGATTTTTAGATTACATCTAATAGGGACGACATTTTAACGTTATTTTTATGACTATCCCAGATAGTAAAACGTTATTTTGACGTTTTAGAAAATATTTCGGGTACATGTCCTATATATGCAGTACTTGCATTACGAAAATATCGAAATAACATAATTATAATGTAAAAAAAAAATTTACGTTGTTTCTCAACAAGCATCGTGACCCACCACACTATAGTCACATTTGGGATTGCCTAACTTCCGCGGTCACCCATCCAACTCTGAATCGCCGTCGACGTTGCTTGACTTCGAAGATCGTACGCTACCTAGCACTTTGTGATGATCCATAAACACTTGATGCTCATGAATACATATTTGTTATAGATCAGTTCAATAGATGCGAGAAACATGAAACTTGTAGTTAACTAATATTTTTATAAATAAATATAAATTTACAAGTTTTTTCCTGATTTTTATATATGCGAAATAACATGTGGAATAACTTATAAAAATATGTTTTTGCTCTGTTCTTTTGATAAAGCTAAATTATACCTCAGACAGAACGCAATATTTATAAAATATTTATAAAATATTTATAATATTTATTTATATATTTTATAAATATTTATCCAAATATTTTATAAATATTTTTGTGGTCTTAGATTTGACAAATCATAAAGATTTATCATAAATATTATAAAAATATTTATGAAATATTTATAAATATTAATAAATATTAATAAATAATAATAAATATGTATCATAGATATTATGTGCTGTCTGGGATGATTTTAAAATATTAATAGTATTAATTATATAAAATATTGTATTAATTTTAATAATGTTGTTTATTAACCAATCTTTAAATAATGATAATAGTTATAGGTAGCAAGGTGTCGTCCATTAAACCTCAATAATTCGTCATTTGAGGTCAAATCGTCAATTATTACAAAGAATTATAATTAACGTCAGTAATTAGTCACTAATAAAACCTTATTAATACGTCGTAAAATGATCAATTAACTAACGTTATTAATTAGTCAAGAATATGACGTCGGAAATACGTTGTGGGATGCATAAATGATTGACGTAATTAATAGGTCAAAAAATGACGTTACTATTACGTCTTAATTTGGTAACATGACGTCTGCGACCTTAAATGACGAATTATTGACGTCGTATTAACGTCACCTTGCTACCTGGGTTAGCAAGCCAACTGTGTAACACTAGCCTATATAATTTGTTGTAAAAATTTGAGACAAGATTTCACATATTTCACCTATTTTAGAATCTAAAAAAGATAATTGTACGATATCTTTAAGAGCCACATAGTTGCAATACAATATTTTTTAACATAAAAATGTAACACTTGTAACTATTCCCTTACCTGGCTTACCGTAAGATAATGGCATACTTGAAAAACTAGAAAGTACACTTTCAAATAATTCTTTTGATATTATTTTGATATCCTTTTGATTTTATGAATTGCCCTGCCAATTCTGTATAGGATAGTTCACTCAATTTAAAAGAAAATAAACTTTGGTGAACTTCTTATCAACAGCAGCATACACTGACACACTGTAAATTCTGAGCTTTGATAATTATAATCTTCCTTTTCTCACTCGTCCACTCTTTTCTTTTTCTATTCTAGTTCCGGTTTAAACGAAGTGATTCTTCCTTCTTTAATATAACTAAAAATAAAATATAACACGAAGTATTACTCTTATCTTAGAATACTTATTTCAAAAATGAAAATGTTGTGAAACTTATCTGATCTTCAAATTAGACAGCCGTATTTTCTTCACATTGTAATATGCACATTATGCATGAATGAAATAAAAACTAACTTGACGCTAACCTCACGCACGTCACATGTCACTAACCTCAAACTGTCATCATATCATCACCGTATCCATCATGAAACTCGCTGCAGAGGCCATTACACACGAAATGACAAGCTGCATATGCATAGTAGACCGTTGAACCAATCAGCTCCCAGCATAAATCGCCATAAGCATACGGACGGCGCGGACCGCCAATCAGCGATGCAAGTGTCAATTCGTACAGCCATCTGACGGCGCGAAAAGCAACCGTACAAATCCCCACAACTTGGCCGGGCGACGATAATAATAATGACGACTACGACATTTCTTAATCAGATTTACTCTTAAGCGAAAAACTTTAATTGCGATATCTTTGTTCGTAAGTTACATAGCGGAAAAATAAAAACACTTTTATTATATAAATCGGATGCGAGCTATCATCATTAAGCCTATTGAGAAATCCATCGGTTCAGTCATTATTGAGAATTCCATAACTACTTTCGCAAACGACGTCTCGCGTAAAAAAAGCAACGGTGGTACCTCACGCTGCACGTACACTTAGCGCGAGGCACTACCGTGCTTCTTGTTAACTCTTCTTTTTATAATGGTTTTACTGATTTTATCTAGATTTTATCTAGATCTTATTATTATTATTTTTTGTATGATAATAACTTTTAAAACTAATTTCATCTATTCTTATATCTAACCCAATTGAACATAATGCAACTCAAGGCCTTAATAAGGCAAAAGTGCTTGTTCCAAATTCGCTCCTCTCTCCTTTCTTTTTTCTTCTCTTCTCCAACTCTTCCCTATTTTTCCCTCTTTCCTATCCTCTCTCTTTCTTTTTCTATTTTCACTATTTCTTATATATACTTTCTAAATGTTCAAGAAAAAGCAACTTTTAATTGAAAAAGTAAAGATATCAATATCAATAATGTTCTGCCATTGAATGTTCAAAGTAAGTCACTTTGTTCAAACTCTGTGAAACATTTTTCCTATATCCTTTTATGATAAAAATTTTTTAAATTTATTATCTATTATTGGTTATTCATACAACTGCGAAGTAAAGAATTGAGTAGTTGGTTGTTTTCATATTATTTATACCATAATGTAGTATTTTGTTTGTGCTTAAGAGAGAGAGAAAGAGAGAGAGAGAGAGAGAGAGAGAGAGAGGGGGGGAGAGAGAGAAAGAGAAACAGACAAACAGACAGGCAGACAAACAAAGCCTTTATTTTCGTTCTAGGGCAAGTCCTCTAAAAACGATTAGATAAACATGTAAAGTTAACAATAGCCAATGTAGGGGTACAATATCATAATGATAGAGGTGAGTAATTCGAGAGGCGTACAGATACTTAAAACTAGATAAGAAAAGAAAAAGAAAAAAAAATATAAAAATGAAAATAAAAATTCGAATAACTTAAAAATAACGTAAGAATAAAAATAATGTTATGAGTGACACACTCATAACGATAAGAAGAGCGAGATTCTGCGCAATCCGCTCGACAATTAGCGCAATGCTCCTTAGACAGCACTTGCTGTTTAAGCAAGAATTTGGAATACTGACCGATTTACGCCCTCACGCAATCCTCCCCTTCTTTCGATCCAACTACCGAATTATCGGATATATAAACCGTCGAAAGAAAGTGAGGGACGAGTCAATCCGAAGTAGACAAACCAAGATAACACACGACACTCTGCTTTGCGGGGTCGTGTAGCGCCGACATAAAACATTATAATATACACAACCACGACACTCTGCTTTGCAGGGTTGTGGACAGCGAACTCATAGACGCGACACTCTGCCTTGCGGGGTCGCGATCTATTCGCACACTGTAAACGAATCATATAATAAAGTGTTCAAGACGAATAACGGTGTGAGTGACCAAATACTCTCCTCGCGAGATCTCTGGCAGCGATCCTAAACGTACTTTGAACGAGGGGTACAACAATAACAGTAAGTAGTTAAGAAGAGAAAAAGAAGGAAAATAATAGTAATGCTTAAGTGACATGGTATAATAGCGCAAGCCGAGATACGAGAAAAGTGAACAAACTAACAATATGGAAGAATATAAATAAAAAGAAATGAAATGCAGTGCAAAGGCGCGCGTCTTAGACGGAGGAAATGCGAATCTAGGACCCGGCTGACAGTTGACCATCAAATGACGGAAGAGCTCCCGACGAAAGGAAGGTAACGAATGGGAGGTACGGATAGCCGCTTAGGATAGGAGGTACAGAAGGAAATTCCAGAAGGAGAAGGTATAGTAACAGAAGGACTGCTGGTATGTAGCCGTTCTGCAAAGTGGGAGTGCGAGGTCAAGCGGAGAAGCGCGAGAGGTGGATCGCGATGAAACATAAAAATGAAAATTGCACGCCAGGTAAGGAGGGCAGCCTGACCGAAGAATGGAAAAAAGCAGGCAATCAGTGAGAAGAGCTCTTCGGTCATCGGCGGTCAGCCATCCCAGAGAATTGTATCGATAGGAAACATGATCATCCCGACGCAAATTGAATATAAATCAGACGCACGCATTTATCAACCGCGTCAGCTTGAGCCGCTGTTGATCTGTCAGATCTGTGATGACGACTGAGCAGTAATCGAACAGCGGGAAGATCAACAAAGTCACCAATCACGTGCGTGTCCAGGTCGACGTGCAGTCCAGGTCGACGAAGTCGATAGGCGTACTCAAGCTGACGCGGCCGTTCCCGCGTAAGGTTCCAACGAGCGCTCCCCAGGAGAAGCGCTTTTGTTTCGTTGGCGTTGAGTACAAGGCCATTGCGAGGCGACCATCGCTCCAGTAGCGATGTCCTCGCGAATCCGACTAAAAGCAGTTTCAATGTAAATCTATAAGTCATCTGCATACAGGAGATGGCGGCAGTATTGAGTGCTGTATGTCGTTAATAAAAATGGCGAAGAGAAGCGGGCCAAGGACGAACCCCTGAGGAACGCCGGCAAGGGTCGGTCTCTACGAGGATAGGTCGTCTGTCACGCGCACACTTTAGGATCTATCTGAGATGTAAGATTTAAACCAGCATAAAGCGGCATCGGACAGGTGGAACTTGGATAGTTTATATAGAAGGAGATTATGGTGCACGGAGTCAAAGATCTTGGAGAAATCAAACATAATGAAGAGGGTGATCATTCTACGGTCTACAGCCAATCTGACATCGTTCATGAGCCTGACAAGTACTGTTATTCTGTCGGAAGCCATTCTGGTAGGGATCAAGCGGATGATGAAGCGATAGATGGGACAAGAGCTGATCGTGGACAATGCGTTCGAGGACTTTGGAGAGGAAACATAGGAGTGAAATAGGACAGAAATGAGACAGGGACAAAAGATTTTTGACTTTAGGTAGCGAGATAATGTAGGAGCATTTCTAGGAGGAGGAAAAGGTAGAAGTGTGAAGGAAGTTGAAGAGATCGAGGATGAGGGGAAAGTGATAGGAAGGCTGTCGAAGAGAAGACGACGGCTGATGCCGTCAGGGCCAGCGGATTTAGTGTGACACATCATGAGTGCCCTGCGTAAAGTGTCGGGAGTGATGTATGCGAAGTAGAAGGTCCCGAGGTCGGAGAGAGTGGGGAGAGGCGAGAGGAGAGAGGAACTGGAGGAGTCGGGAATGACAGAGGTTCCGGCGAGGAGGTACGCTGTGGAGAAGTAGGCATTGAGATCATCAGAAGATAAGTCCGGTGGTAGGTTGGTTGATTTGCGTTTGGTAAGACCCAGGAAGCACACCCAGAGACGAGCGGGAGAGGACCGAATGCTGAGACGCGACGAGAGATAGTTGCTCTTAGCTAAGGCAATGAGTTGGCTCACCTCGTTTCGCAAGGTGACAAAAGCTTCGCGGTTGACATGGGACGAATGACGGAGAAAAGTAAGGCATCTCTTCTGCGCATAAGTGATCGGATGGTTGAGTCGAGCCAGGGGGCTAAAGACCGCCTGGCCGAGAAAAAACGTAACGGCGCATGGAAATTTCGAATGTCAAGAAGATATGTAGACAGCAGAGCGACTTTCTCGTCAAGAGAGGAAAAGCGATGGATGGCAGTCCAATCAAGCGCTGCTAGAGAGTTACGGAAAGACTCAATGTTAAAGGAGGAGTAATCCTGCACAGTGATAAGTCGAGGTAGCATGCGATGGACATATAGATCTAAGGTGATCTCGATAAGATCATGAAAGGAGAGGAAGGGCATGAGCTGTTGGGAATAGGATTTGACGAGGGCACGGTCACTGACCAGGCAGTTATTGATGCGAGAGAGAGAGAGGTAGCTGTACGGAGAAAGGGACGATGTAGAGATGATTGCTGATACTGAAATCAAGGAAGGCATCGGAATCGTATGAACTTGATTGAGATCTACATTGAAATTACCAATAATGACGGCGGTAAAGAAAGAAGGATGGAAGCGCTTGAAGTCGGATTGGAAAAGAGAGAGGTAACCCAGCTTGGACGGACGATAGACGACGCCCAAAAGAAAAGATAGACCGCAGTCGACAGAAATAGAAAGAAGCATGTATTCCGGCCGAGAACAATAAAGATTTGGCGATGCAGCGAGTATTCGAGTCCTGAGCTCACGACGTACATACAGGCCAACACCGCCTCCTCCCTTGCCCTCTCCATTCAACCGAACGATACGATGGTCGTGCAGAATAACAAAAGAATCCGAAACATAAGGTTTGAGCCATGTTTCAGACAGCGCAGTTATGTCATAAGCGCTACGGGAAAAAAAGTCGGAAAATTCCACAAAGTGGGGAAGGAGAGGCTGGCAATTAACATGGCAGAGACAAAGGGGCCCTGGGCCAGGGAAACGCACCGCGCGGGGGGCAGGTCAGACGTTCCTACAAGAAGGCTGTTTGGGAATGGCTTCGAGGCCAGCCACGGCACCAGCCACGAGCTCCAGGGGCGCGACGATAGAAACAGTAAAGATCAATTGCGGATCCGGGGCCGGCGCGATTGCCGCACGCACAGGCACAGGCCGCGAGGCTGCAACCGATGATCCAGAAGCACGGAGGTCGTCTCGAAGAGGTGACGCGGATTGTCCGATCGCATCCGGCGAAGCGGAGGCGGAAGCGTATAGAGTCAACGACGGTCGAGGGACGCCCGCGGATATCTCAGCGAGATGCGCAAGGTCCCGCAGCCTGATCGGCAGAGTGACAGCCTGACGATGGATGAAGACGATGCCATTCCGAACCCATGCATAATGAAGACAGTTTTCCCTGACGGAGCCTTGCCTCACGGAGGATACTCCTGGTAGAAGTCGATAGCCTCTCGTTGATCTCGATGTTGAACCCGATAAGCGACGTCGACACGGCCGCGCCGTCAAGGGTCCCCCTGGCCCGCTTTTCATTGATCCACCAATTGCGCACGTCAATAAAGGAGAGCCCAACCACCAACAAACGGGGTTCATTGCCCCTGGCGGGGATCCGAGCACAAGAGACAATATCTCCCGGGAAAACGGCAACGGACAGAACTGAGGCGATCATGGTGGCGACGGCACGGGGATCCTCAGCAGGCGACTCCCTTACGCCGAAGAAAATGAGCTCGATGTTCCGCTTGTCCCGCTCGAGAAACGCCAGTCGCACCTCAAGATCAGATCGGCACCATGATGTCGAGACTCCAGAGCACGAAGCCGCTCAAGAAGGCCATTCTGCCGGTCCCCAAGGCGCAAGGCCGCAGGAGTCAGTCCTCGTTGAAAGTGACACGAGTTTGATGAAAAGAACGCTGAGCGATGTTGTAAACTGCCTCATATTTGCCTCGAGTGATGAGAGCTGCTATCTCACGGTGCCTAAATCCTCCAATTCGGTCTCGATATTGGTGACTTTTGCGAGGAGCGAGGTGATAAGACCCCGGAGTGAGTCGGGTTCCGCGTCAGAAGCGTCGGAAACCCGGGGGGCAACTGAGCCGGGCAGGACGCAAGTCATTTGTTTAGTGAGTTTACTGTCTGCACAGTAAAGACAGCGGAAATCCCCCGCCCTCGCGTCGGTTGGCAGGCATTCCTCGTGGAAAACGTGCCTCGACACACGCTCACAGTGTAGCGCATTCGCTGCCGCGATAAAGCGCTTACACACGCCGCATGACAGAGTCATGCTTCCGAGTAACGATGACAGAAATAGTCAAGAACAGCTGACTTACTGGTGGGGACGACCAACGTCGTCGACGATGCTAACAAATCCCGAAAGTAAACACCGGGCGCAGGCGCGAGACGCCGAAAACGGATTCCAGAAACTTCGGAAGAAAATCTGAGAGAACCTGGTCCGAAAAGACGTGAAAAAGACGTGAAAAAAGACCCCAAGATCAGGTGGAGGTACTCACGTCGACGGGACCAAGTCGAACAAAAAAGCCTTCGACAGATTTTCTGGAAAAAAGGTCCCGGAGGGCAGAAGACGGCAAAGAAAAGCCAAAAAATACGGAGTAGCAACGAGACACGTCAACACAGATACTCACGCAGGCGCAGAGAGAGAGAGAGAGAGAGAGAGAGAGAGAGAGAGAGAGAGATAAAGCTTTTATTAACAATCTAAAGTAAACTCTCTAAGATTGTGTCTAGAGTACAGTGAATAGAGCGCAGTAATACAGGTGAAGCAATAACATGTCAAAAGTACAAGTAAAAACCGAGACAGAAAACGAGGTAATACGAAAGTCTATGCATGGGTGCGCGAGCATAGAGTGAAGGTATAGTTATAGTGCAGTTTGTAGGCACAGAATAGAGCGATTAGCAAGACGCAGAGAACAAAAGTGTAGGAAGAACGCAGTACATAGATGTGAAGAAAAATACGCAAAGAGTACTCAAAGATGAAAATAAGATGCCAAGAGTGACGCGGAGAAAAATATCACACAGGAAGTAACACGCAATACATAAGTATGGAAGAAAAATTCACAAAGGTAATAGATAGGTAGTAAGTGTAATGCAGAGAGAAAAACACATAGAATACGCAGTACAATGAGGTACAAAAGTTTTCGCGGCAAGCAAAAATACGGATCACGCAGGAATTCCCGATCACTGGGGGACGACGCACAGCATAATGCAGCGGGCTCGGAGCCCAGGGGACTAGCTATTCGTCGCGACGCAGAGGGCACGTCAAAAAGTACATTGTTTCTGATGAAACAATTGGGATGGAATTCCATAGGTAGGAAGCTACACAGAGGAAGGATTGGTAGATGGTAGTTCTGTAGGAATCGCAAGATCGTGAGGTGATGCACGTGAGGCGGCGCGAGGTCTGGCGCCAGGTCGGAAATCGCAGGCGAGGTAGGCAGAGACTCCAGAGCGGAGTATGGAGAAGAGGAGGCATTCGACGAGATATGTCCTTCTGCTATCAGCGGACAGCCATCCCAGGGAGTTGTAGTAGTCAGAGACGTGCTCGTCCTTCCGCAGATTATAGATAAAGCGCACGCACGCATTTATCAAGCGCCTGAGTTTGAGTTTCTGCTGACCAGTCAGGTCAGTGAAGACTGCGAAGCAGTAATCAAATAAGGGAAAAATCAGCGAGGACACAAGCCGATTGCGCAGAGCGGTCGAGAGACATCCCTGATGGAGTTTTAGTCTCCATAAGGCACCATTGACCTTACGAGCGGTAGCGTTTACTTGCTCGCTCCAGCTAAGCACGCCCGACAGAAGGACGCCGAGGCTCGTCGCTTGGTCGACGAGTTCTATCGGCGCGCCATTCAACTTCAGCGAGATGGTGGTGTTTGCCCGAATAGAATTTACAAAACGAGCACTTCCGAGAAGGAGTGCCTTAGTTTTGCGTGCGTTGAAGGTAAGTCCGTTGGTAGTGGCCCAACGCTCAATAGCAGCAATGTCCTCGCTAATTCTTCCCACGGCAAAATTGAGGTGAGGGGAAGTGAAAATAGATCTGGAGGTCATCAGCGTATAAGAGGTGTTTGCTGTGTACGATGGAAAATCTAAGGTCATCAATGAAAATCGAGAATACAAGCGGACCCAGAACCGAGCCCTAAGGCACGCCCAAGAAAATAGGCGACCATGACGAGTAGTTGTCAGCACCTCTTACACGCTGAGACCTACCGGAAAGGTAAGACTCAAACTACCGCAGCGCAGCGCTCGACAGTCCATGGTGCGAGATCTTGCGCATGAGAAGGTCATGCTGTGCCGTGTCGAACGCTTTGGAAAAATCGAATAGGATGAGGAGCGTGACCATCCTCCTATCAGCGGCCAGCCTAACATCTTTAAGAAGCCTGATGAGCGCCGTCTGGGTGCTGCTGCCGCGACGGAATCCGGTCTGGTAGGGATCTAGGAAGCTATGAAGATGTAGGTAGGCGGATAACTGATCATATACAATACGTTCAAGTATTTTTGAAAGGAAGCAAAGTATGGAAATGGATCGAAAATCGGCAGGGGACGAAGGATGTTTGATTTTGGGGAAAGGGATAATATGGGATCGTTTTCAAAGGGAGGGAAAGCAGGAGGAATCCAATGAAAGATTAAGGAGATCCAGGATAATGCAAAAGGTAACAGGGAGACTATCAAGAAGAAGACGGCGAGTTATGTTGTCCGGGCCGGCGGCGTTCGAGCGACACCTCGCTAGAGCCTTATGCAGGTCGTCAGGAGTAATATAGGAGAAGTAGAAGGAGTTGGGGTCAGGCAATGAGATACGAGGGGGGGGGGCTGGGAGAAGTGCGAGGGATGGGCAGGGACGAGGTGCGGTTGGAGGGAGAGGAGAGGGTGGAGGAAGCGTGAACCGACGTAAAGAAGAGATTGAGACTGTCAGGTGAGAATTCAGGATAAGGGGTGAAGGATTTGTTTCTGACAACACCCAAGGATCGTAGCTCAGACCAGAGTCGAGAGGGGCCGGATGAGGCCGCTATGCGCCGCGCCAGGTAATTGTTTTTAGCCGAGGTGATTAGCCGGCTGATCGTGTTGCAAAGGACTACGAAGGTTTCACGGCTCAAAGGAGAGGGGCGGGAGAGGTAAGCGCATCTTGCGGCGTCTCTCATGCGTATGAGAGCGCGTAGAGAGGAGTCAATCCAGGGGGCGGGTGGTTTTTTTGCCTTGAAAGAGCGGAGTGGAGCGTGAAGGTCGCGAGCCTCAAGGAGAAGTCTGGTGAACCAATCGACTCTGTCGTCCAGGCCAGGGAGATGGGCGATGCTGGACCAGCTGAGCAGAGATAAGGAATTTAGGAAAGACTCAAAATCAAAGCGGGAATAGTCACGGATGGCGAGGGGGGGGGGGGGAGTGATGGGCTAGTAGGTAAAGAGTGACCTCAATGAGGTCGTGGGCTGAGAGGAAAAGAAGCGGTTGTTGGGAGAAGGAGCTCAGGAGGGCCCGGTCGCTCATCATGCAATGATCGATGCGCATGCTGGAGGAGGCGATGTGGTGGGTGTTGAAAAAGGAAACAAAGAACAGGCAGTTACAGCTGCAAAATTCCATAAAGACGTCGGTGTCATAGGAAGTGCGGTTTAGATCGGTGTTAAAATCGCCAATGATTACGGCAGCAGAAAAGGAAGGGTGGCATCTCTCGAACTCCGCCTGAAAGACCGAGAGACCCAGCTTTGGCGGTAGACAACGGCCACGAGAAGCGGAGCGCAACCCCCGTAGGATACACTCAGTAGCAAGAACTCAGGCTGCGCGCAGTAGAAGCCAGGGAACGCAGCCAAAATCCGAGTGCTAAAATCGGTACGCACGTATACGCTAATCCCTCCCCCGCCTCTACCCTCCCTGTCCAGTCTAGTTAAACGATACTCATTGAGACGGATCATATCGTCAGGCACATGAGGCTTCAGTCAAGTTTCAGACATGGCTATGATGTTGTAAGATTCCCGAAGAAAAAAGAGGGAGAATTCGTCAAAGTGAGGGAGGAGAGACTGGCAGTTCACGTGGCAGATGTCCGCGAGGTGTGGGGGGCAGGCCGCAAAATCAGGCCCTTCCCCGGGATGGCTGCTTAGGGATGGCACCCCGATCGCGATCGCGCCCAGCCGGGACGCCAGCCGATAGAGAGGACGCAGCCGACGCGGGAAGCGTAGCCGGCGGACGCGAGATCTCCGAACGACCGGTTGCGGGGAAGGAAGAGCGACGGCAGCCGGCACGCCGGGAGCGGTCGATGAGGCGGTCGAGAGGGCGGGTGGAGCGGCAGACCCGATGGCCCCGGCAAGGACGTCTCGAAGATGATCAAGATGCCGAAGCGCAATCGGTGTGTCGGAGGACCGAACCCTCACACGGACGAGCCCGTTCCTGACCCAGGCGTGGGCCAGGCGCCCCTTCCCGACTGCCCGCCTCGTCTCGACGAGAGCGCGCCTGACGGAAAGCGGGAGTCTCTCATTTACTTCTATCCGGAAACCCGCAAGTTAGTTGGACACCACGGAGCCGTCGAGGGCCCCCTGGGCCCTCTTACCGTCAATCCATCGATTTCTAGTGTGGTTGGAAGAAAGGCGGACAATGAGGGGACGCGGACGATCGCCCCTTCCCGGTATCCGGAAGCAGGAGACCATATCGCCAGGCGAGACAGCGACGCCAAGAGCAGCGGTGACGTCGACGGCCATGGGGTGAGAGTCCTCACCAAGAAGCTCTCTGACCCCGAAATGAATGAGCTCCGAAAGGAGCCTGTCCCGCTCCAGAGACTCCAGGGCGGCGAGGTCGGACGCCGCAGAGGGATCCGTGGGGCGAGGCGCGGGAGTAGACTCAAGAGTCACAATCCGGTTGGCGAGGTCCGCCTGTCGATCCGCGATGCGCCGGATGGAGTCGGCGAGTGTGTCCGCCCTAGTCGAGAAGCCATCCATACGGGCAGTGAGGTCGGTGGTAGTAGAAAAAATACGCTGCAGGCCGGTCTTGAGGAAGGACAGCCGCGTCCCCAAGGAAGACAGATTCTCGAGCTTAGCCTCAACGCTCGAAATCTTTTCGAGTAGCGTGGATATGATTCCTCTAAGCGATCCGAGCTCGGCAGCGATAGCGCCGTCCGCCCCAGCACCGGCTGCAGTGCGGTCGGGGGGAGCATGCGACTCCCGCTCGACAAGTCGATTCGATTTACAGACGGGACACCATGTCTCCGCCGCTATAGAGGAGTCCGACGCAGATGCCGAGCTACAAAAAGGCTGAACGCAAGCCTCATGGAAAGCGTGCTTGGGATAACGTTCGCATTGCAAAGCGACGGTAGTCGCTATGAATTTTTTGCAGATAACGCAAGCAAGCGTCATATCGTCCGTAAACAACGAGCTCGGAAGCACGAGACACGAGACTTGCCTGGTGGGGCCGATGTGATGGGGA
The DNA here is from genome assembly GCF_013373865.1 of Monomorium pharaonis. Classification (NCBI taxonomy): domain Eukaryota; kingdom Metazoa; phylum Arthropoda; class Insecta; order Hymenoptera; family Formicidae; genus Monomorium; species Monomorium pharaonis. The sequence goes on along the minus strand of NC_050475.1, from coordinate 9,021,416 downwards.
CAGCGTCCCGCTCCAGGATCTGAGAAGCAGAATTCGTCGGATAGTGAAAGAAAACGTGACCCCACTCCAAGCGGGGCGCAGGCGCAAGACTCCAACGATTGACAGGCAACGGTGATTTCTAGAATCTTCCACGGCAGCAAGAGTCGAAAAAATGCGATAAAAATCGCGGAGACAAGCGGATGCACCCACCACGACAACACAATGTCAAGAAAAAGCTTGACCAGTACACTGCGAATAGAGACGCCCCGAGGAGCAAAAAGCGGCAAAAAAAAGCGAATAATGTAGAATGTAGAGCGACAGACAAACACGTCTAGTCATACTCACGTGAAGAGAGAGAGGTTTCAACAAGAGAGAGAGAGAGAAAGAGAGGGGGGGGAGAGAGAGAGAGAGAGAGAGAGAGAGAAGAGAGAGAGAGAGAGAGAGAGAGAGAGAGAGAGAGAGAGAGAGAGAGAGAGAGAGAGAGAGAGAGAGAGAGAGAGAGATTGATCTTTTATTAGCTTTCTCAGCTATTTTCAATACATACATATACAATCTTATGTTAGATTATTTGTAACAAACTCTTTTAACATTCGTTTAAACATTTTTAAACAATCACAATGTGTAATTTCAGGTGGTGATGCGTTATACATTAACACACCCTCATAAAATACACTTTTTTGCGCGCTTCTTGTTTTGCGAAATTCAACAGGAATGTTCCCTGTCTGCCTAGTTTTGCGTACTTCCTCTACTATTCTAAGTCTATTACTAATGTTACGTCCGGCAGACTCCACGATTTCCCTTCGTCACAGAAACAAATAATTTACAAAAGAAATTCCGTTTTAACGGTCTCCGATAATTTTTTATACGTCTAGGATTAGTCTGTTAGAAACGTGATGACAAACATGGATGAACGAAACGACCAAGTTGATAATTCCGACTCCTTTTGAATATTGAGTCAACAAATAATAAATTCTGAAGATAGAAATTCAAAAACAAACATGGGATCCAAGCAACGTTTCCTCACAAAAAAATGAGCAATAAAGTACCTAAACATAAGCAAAAAATAAATAACCGTTTCCTCCATCTGCAAACCATACCGTAGCACGTCTAATACGATAAAAAAAATTATTTATCTTTTAAACCCAAAGGGAAGATAACCTACGCAATAGGTCGGATCCCTTCGATAAAATTGAAAGAATGTGGGAGGAAACAGAGAAACTTTCAACAGATTACTCAACGTATGATTGGGCAAAGAGGAAAAACTATTTCTCCAATAAAAAAACTTAGAATTCACCCACCACACAATCCTGAAAAGGGGTCCTACTAATTAGAATATTTGAACCACCCACATCTGGATCCTCCCTCTGTAAGACTCTGTATATATAATACCAAATCTTGAAGAGTCAGTTAGTGACTTGTGAGTTAAGTTACGTTTAAAGTTTTTAGAGTTACGTTTAGAGTTTTTAGTCAGTTCAGTTAATAAGAGAGTTAGTTAGTTAGTAATCATGTAGAATCAGTGCGCAAGTAAACTTTAGTGCCGTTCCATCCGGTCAAGAAATCCCTTCGATTCCAACGGATTTATTCGAGAACCAGTAATGAGTAAGTCTTACAATCACAATTTTTTTCTTTGTTTTTATGTTACTCATTTACTCCCTTCCGTTTTAATTCTTTAAGACACCCGCCTATTATTTATAAATAATTCCCTCACACTCACACGAACCTGAGGCTCCCGTGTGCGAATCTCAAGTTTATACACATTCACACGAACCTGAGGCTCCCGTGTGCGAATCTCAAGTTTATACACATTCACACGAACCTGAGGCTCCCGTGTGCAAATCTCAAGTTCATACTCATTCACACGAACCAATATGTGGATTTCGAAGATGTTCCACCCCCACTCTCTCCTACGTTATTCTTTATCCTCTTACAACTTCAAGCATCTCTGTTTGCTCCATGTAACCATTTAATAAACTCTTTATCTATTTTTTTGCTCCGCGTTTACCGTTAATACTATAGAATAAAAAAAAAAAATCTCTTGTTTCCCTTTCTCCGCCCACCACATACTTATTTAATATTTGTACAACTATATACATACTCACTATGCATTTTAAATTCGATTATACCATTATTACAAATTGTCAAACCACGACTTCAGCGCTTATTTGTATTTTCTTTTTATTTTTCATTTATTTGTTATTAGAACAAATACTTTTGTTAATTTTACATAAACTTCATCATTCATTTAAGTTTCAACGACCTCGCCCCTCCCGAACAAAGACTGCACCTGGTCCGATCCCGAGTTAAAGCGAATCAATTCGTTGACTCGAAACTTGGACCGACGGACGTACGACTCGAAACGGGTTATAGCGGCCCTATCGGCACGTTGACCTATATTTTTGAGTCATAAAAAGTGCGTTTGACCCGAGGCACCTACCCTCTTTTAAACTGTGTGCCTACGGGAATTCTACACGTTTTGTTACGTTCTTCCCTGCTTTACCTGTTCTCCCTGAAATATCCTTCCTACCGAATAAACAGTAAAATCCCATAAGGCTGGATATAACACTAAATTGCTCCGGCATCATATTATTTAAGATCTTAAAAATAAATATGCACATATTGTAGTACAGCCTTTGTTTTATGGTCATAAATTGCAGCGTTTGGAGCATACATTTAACTTTGGCACGTTTGCCACATTGCAATATGACTTTCATAGTTTCATTTTGCGCTTTTTAGAGCCTACTTAGCTGTGTATCTCCCATATCAATTAGTAGCGTCGCACAATACTCAAAGTGAAGTGCTATAATTGTTTTATATATCGTACATCCAGTGTAAGCCGAGATATAGTTCCCTATTCTATTTAAAAAACTTATTTTCTTCCCTATTTTCTTTAACATGTAATTACAGTGACCGCTGAATCTAAGTCTATCATCAATAATTATACCTAAGTACTTTATTATTTCTACGCGTTCAATCTCATTTCCATCCAAACATCTTACAATTGCCTCTCAATTCTTTTCTTATACTTCTAACTAACGTATATTTCGTTTTTTCCGCATTCATCTTCAATTTATTAGTATTCACCCATTTCTCCACTACGTTAAATGCAATATTCAATTTCCTCTCTACCTCCGCACTACCTCTCACCTGTTATATATATTAAGGTATCGTCCGCAAACATTTTTATATTACACACATCCGAGCAAACATTAACAATATCATTCATATATATTATAAACAACAATGGGCCCAACAATCGAACTTTATGGCACTCCGTATTCCGTAATCAGTATTTTAGACCATCTATCCATTAAACTGAAGTTGTTGCATTCTATCTTTTAAGTACGACCTAAACCGTTCTAAGACTGTTCCTGTAATACCGTACTGATATAATTTCTCTAATAACCTTCTTCTATCAATTGTCTCGAATGCTCGTTTAAGATCTACAAAAATAACTCCTACTATTTGTCACTCACTAATAATCAATTTCCATTCATCTATAACTGTTTGAATTGCTGTTTCACACAAATAATTTTTCTGAAGCCCGACTGATGTTCCGTTATTATATTATTACTTTCTAGGTAAACTTCAATTTGTTTTTTAACTATTATCTCTAATATCTTCTCATATATTGGTAATATATTAATAGGCCTATAATCACTTGTCTTCTGAGGTTTCTCTACTTTTGGTATTGAAATTATCGTGAATGTTTTCCACTCTTTCAAAAAACAACCCTCACTCAATGACTTATTTATTATATCACAATATTCCTCTCCAATGACACAAGACACCGTTTTTAATATATCGCTAGTTATTCCTTCTTTTGTGCCTTTCTTTTTTGGTTCCCTGATAATTCCCTAATAATTATTTTTACTTGTTTTGTCGTAATTGACTCAAATTTTTCTAGCTCTCCCTTCTTTTCAATAAATAGTTCTCTTATTTGTGCTCGTTGTATAATTCTTATCTATAGATTTTATTATGTCTTTAATACTTTGTATATAATATAAATTAAATTTATCAGCTATATCACACTCTATATTATTGTCTAATATTTCAAAATCTATTTTTCCTACAACTTTCGCGCCTATTGGTCCTTCTCTAATAATTTCTTTTAATGATTTCCACATAGTTGTGGGATTGTTACTATTATGATCAATCATGTTTTCATAATATTCTTTTTTTTGTTTTAATTAAATTAACTACTGCATTTCTTTTAATTTGAAATTGTTGCCAGTTTTGTTCCGTGCTATCGTACAGTGCTTTTCTATATTTCTCATCTCTTCTAGTCGCTAGCTCTTCTATTTCCTTTGAATACCATTTTTTCTCTTCCCATATTTTCGGTATTCTAAAAATTTTCTTAGGTGCCGAGATGTATCTACTATAATCCCTGCCACTGAATTTTTTATATTTATTTACAATCTTGTTCGTATTTATCACGACTTTTATCCACGCATGATCCGTTATCTTAGGTTCGTAATTGATTTCTACATTTATTTCTTTATTCGCAAAAACTAGATCTATAATTGTTTTACTATTTTCGGTAACTGTCGTTGATTTATCAACATATTGCTTCATACCTAGACTTTGCATGCAGTCATTAGTAGTTTATGTAACGTCCAAACCCCTTCTCGTGGAGAGATCTCGTTGTTTCGTATAAAGGATGGGTAGTTGAAAAATAATCAAACGAGTTTTTTGAGCCGAGGAACTAAGTTCTTTATTGGCTCAATGGGGAAAAGTAATTCGGAATCGGTCTTTTTTTATTCTGATTCAATAGATTAATCTTCCTCATTCATGTGACAGAGACAGACAGACAGACAGACAAACAGACAGATTGATTGATTGATTGTGTTTATTTATGCCCAAGCATTAGCTAAAGGGCAAAGATAGAACATAGCAGTACATAAGGAATGCAAGTTCAGCAAATAACCCAGCAGTTATAAAAATTTAAGCAGAATAACAAAATTTATCCCACATATGACTCAACACAAGGCGATTTAAGCCAAGTAATTAATAAAGATTGAGACAACTAAAAATTCAACAACTAATAAACAATGGAAAAATAAAGCAAGTAATAAAAAATAGCGTCATAGTGTATCACATAAACTGATATCAACTAAAATTAAGACTAAAACTAGTAATAGTACAAACGCAGTTTAAACTGAAACAAAAATAAAAGATATAGCTCCACTTAGAAATTTTAATAATGCACTACACCGTTTTATCTTGATAGTAGGAAATATAGTGCAACTTAACCTAATTAAATTTAAACAATTTCAATTAATAACTATAGAAAATTTTACGAAGTATCGAAAATTGCATACAAATACATCACTTAAAATTAATGACAGACTAAAATTAAAGCTTAACCCATTACTTCCCAAGCGGACATTTTATAGTCGATTGGTTTTCGGCTCAGAAAAGTGATGAGATCACATGAAAACTTAAAACATAATATGCTTTTCTACGTAAAAAGAGTTGCTCTTTCAGATTCCGGGGTCAAAATTTCAAAACTTTTTATTGGAAATTTAATATGGCTGCTCAAAGTTGATATAAATTTTTTCATCAACTATTGACTTTTTATAGTAGAAAACTTCGAAAAATTTTGTCCATGACTGTTGTAAACGATTGAAGTGACGGAGTTTGCCTCTTTAAAGTAATAAACTATGATTATTAATTGATTTTTTAAGTAGTTTGAGTAGTTCAAGATAGTGGATGCAGTATGGCGTTTATATACATGGAAATTATATTTTATTATGATATATGTGAATGAGCAGTCATTTCTCGCGTTTTCGAGATCGCTGAGTACGAATTTTTGGTCAATTAGTCATTTTTCAAAATGGCGGATACAATATGGCGTCAGAATACACGAAAATTAGATTTTGTTGCGAACTATGTGTATCATATTACATCCGCCTTTCGAAAGATATAAATCAAACTCAAGATTCGTATTCAGCGACCTCAAAAACATATACAATCAGTACCCACGCACATAGTTCACAGGAAAACATAATTTTCGTGTATTCTGATGCCATATTGTATCCGTTATTTAAAAAAATAAAAACCACCCAAAATTTGTTCTCAGCGGTCTCACAAATACATAAAATAAGTACTTGGAGGCATAGTTTTTAATAAAGTATGATTTTTATGGCATATTGTATCCGCCATTTTGAAAAATGAATAATTGACCAAAGATTTGTACTCAGCGACCTCGAAAATGTGAGAAATGACTATTCACACACATATATCGCAATAAAATATGATTTCCATATATTTGGACGCCATACTGCATCCACCATCTTGAACTACTTGAACTACTTAAAAAAATCAATTAATAATCATAGTTTATACTTTAAAAAGGCAAACTCCGTCACTTCAATCGTTTACAACAGTCATGGACAAAATTTTTCAAAGTTTTCTACTATAAAAAGTCAATAGTCGATGAAAAAATTTATATCAACTTTGAGCCGTCATATTTAATTTCCAATAGAAAATTTTGAAATTTTGACCCCGGAATCTGAAAGAGCAACTCTTTTTACGTAAAAGAGCATATTTTGTTTTAAGTTTTCATGTGATCTCATCACTTTTCTGAGTCCAAAACCAATCGACTATAAAATGTCCGCTTGGGAAGTAATGGGTTAAGATCTATTTTAATAGTAACAAGCGCAACTTTAACTATGATTAGAGTAGATAGCACGACGCAGCTTACATAGAATCATTAATATGACATTTTCAACAAGATAATCAGACAGGGTCGAAGTTTAGAAGAACGGAATACTTAATTAGATTCAGACTGAAGTAAGTACGAGTGGAGAAGGTTCTTGAAGGATGCAAGGGAGGGCGAAAACTTTATGTTGCTAGGAATAGAATGCCAAAAACGTATTGAAGAAAGACGAAAAGAACGCATGTACGCGGTGGTTCTACAAAAAGGTATATGAAAAGTCTGTGATGAAGCTGCAAGGCGACCAGAACTCCTCAATGAGGAGTCAGGTCGAGAGAAAAACTCGCTTAGAGAAGATGGAGACTGTAAAAAAACAATACGGTACATCTGACAGCCAAGAAAATATAATCTTCTATTTTCAACAGAAAGCCATCCCAATCGACGTCTATATGGCGTAATGCGCTCATCCCATCTAAGATTAAAGATAAAACGTATGCAGCAATTAACAGTTCTCTGCAATCTGGCATTCAAATCTCTGCTCAAGTCATGATATACCAGGCAACAATAATCAATCAGCGGGATTATCAATGTCGTTACTAACTTAATTCTTAAATTAGTGGAAAGGGAATTTCTATTAAATTTTAGCCTATGAAGCGCATAATGAATCCTCTGCGACACCTGCAAAACATGTTTCTTCCAAGAAAGAGTAGATGTGAAAGCAACACCCAAGTTTCTAACCTCACTCACAAAAGAAAGAGGCACATGATTTACTATGATCGGCGGAAGAGCGTTAAGATTAATGCTTCTCACATAAGCTTGACTGCCACAAATAAGCACACTTGACTGAGCAGGATTCAATTTAAGACCGTTTGACTCGGCATAGTTGAATACCGCATTTGCATCCTGCGACACCAATTCGAGACTTTGATGTATATCTGTCAATCGGCAGGAGAGATAGATTTGAATATCATCCGCAAACATCATGTGAAACGAATATTGCAACACATTATCAATATCATTAATAAAGAGTGAGCATAAGAGTGGACCAAGTACTGAGCCCTGCGGGACACCAGATGACGTAGACAGCCAATTTGAGAATTCACCAGTATCACTCATCGCTGCTTGAGAACGTCCAGTCAGATACAAAAAAATCCATGTGAGGACAGCATCAGAGAATCCAATCCTCTTGAGTTTAACAAGCAAGCCTAAATGTGGAACCGTATCAAACGCTTTACTAAAATCAAAGAGGACCAAGATTGTGATAAGTCCACTGTCAATACCCTCCTTAATATCGTCACATACTCGCAAAAGTGCTGACTGAGTACTATGACCTAGTCGATATGCTGACTGTTCTGGATTTAAGAGACTGTATTCAGTTAAATAGTCAGTGATTTGTGCAGCGACAATCCTTTCAAGTATTTTAGAAAGCTTTGGCAGGTTTGCAATTGGTCTTGTATCCGACGGAGATACAGGTATTGTATCCGGATTTTCGAAAGAGGACGAATGAGAGCACGTTTCCACTGAGACAGAAATGAAGACATTTTTAGTGAGTAATTAAATAGATTAGTAAGACATTGTGAGATTATAGGCCAAGCGATGCGTAGGAAGTAAAGAGTATGCCATCAGAACCTGACGCATAGGAATGTAGCGGTCTCACAGACATAAGTTTAAGAACATCTTTAAGCGATACAGCGGAGAAAACAAACTCAGGATATTGAGATGAACAGACAACCCGAGTGATAGCAGAAATGAAATTAGTTTTCAAGCAAGGCAAATGAGCATTAGAAACAGATACATAAAATAAGTTTAATTAATCAGGTGTAAAAAATTGCAGAAGAGAAACAAAAGTTGACTTTACTAGACTTAGACGAGCCAACCATAGTTTAGCAGGATCGGTAATAATATTAAGAGAGTTTAACTGAAACTCATTTTTCGTACGTTTAATATCTGCGTTAAGTCTGTTTCAAAATAATCTGTAAGTGGCATAAGCAAGTAAATCATTAGAACGTTTTGCCCGCTTATACAAATGATTACGTGTACGAAGACGTGTTCTGAGTTCGTCTGTGAGCCAACGCACAGGGGGCTTCCTGATAACATGATTCGCGCTTTGGAGCAAATACATCCAACGCGTCATGCAGAGCCCCACAGAGCACCGCACAAAGTCCATCTACGCTAGTGACGTTAGTCGGATCATCAAGTCCATCACAATCATTATCAAAGATGGCATGGAAGGAAGCACAAAACGTAGAACTCTCAAAGATGGACTGAAGATAAACATTTAACCTATCACTATCAATGTTTCTAAGATTACGCCTCAAAATGGTACGCTCGATTTCTGCGTTCATGCCGAAGGAGAGAGACAGCTCAATGAAGTCGTGACCAGCTATAAATGGGGACTCAAACCTGACAAATCTCAGGACCTTCTCGCTGTCATCCACAACAATGACATCAAGCCCCGAGTCAGTAGTGGCTGTGTGATTTGTGGCATCCAAGTGCACGATATGCATTGATACGCTTGACATAAGTTCTCCCAAATGATTAGCCTTAAAGTTGGTAGAGAGAAGATTGCAATTTAAGTCTCCACCAATAATTTTCTTATATGAGTGGGAGACACTAGTAAGCGTCTCAATGAATTCATTTAAGAGAAGACCCTTGGGTCTCCTATAGACAGATGCGAATAGTACAGTCTCACTGTTCGGCAAGCGTAGCTCCATAATAAGATACTCAGGAGCATCGATGTCAGATCCCTGAGAAGTTGCAATAACCGTAACCCGTAGTGAGCTGTGAATATAGCAGGCAACACCTCCACTTCTTCGTCCAACACGATCATTACGAATTAAAAAGTAGTCGTTTAAAGCTACAAAGTCGTCAGAAAGACTTGCGTGAAGCCAAGTCTCAGATACAGAAATTATATGGTGATAATTAGAATTGAATTTTAGTCTAATAAGATCAATGTGTCCAAGCAAGGAGTTAGCATTGAATTGAGCCACATGAAATTGAGCAGTTCTTGAACCCGAGACATTCAACAGAACAGAAGTTGAGGGATCAGTGGAATGTCAAACAAACCTGTCAAGATCAGCTTTAGAATTAACTTGTATGACAGGCTTGCCGTCAGAGTGTCTTACATTAATGCAACTTCCACGCACCCAGACGTACTTGTATAATCTGTCCTTGGCGACACGCTTAGTCAGTTTCAGTAATTCATATAACTCTTTAGGGAGCAGCTCATTTACATATACGTTGCGATCCGAATCATTACCCCAAACCTCCCTCTGCACCAGCACACGCCGCGCTCGCTTTTTAGATATAACTATATCACGAACGGTACAAGAGGACAAAGTTACTATATGCGAATTAGTAGTATTAGCCGGCTAGGGATGCTCACTCGCCGTTTCCCGTTGCAAACCACGAACAGGCCTGACATCCAGGATATGACAAGATAAATCCGAAGTGACAAGGGCCACGAACGCATTGCGAACACATGCCGAGGAAGGAATTGCCATAGCAGCTGGGACGCCAGAAATAATGAGTGAATTTTCAGCAGGACCCTGCGCGACCGCGTGAGAAGAACCATGATCTCCCCTCAATTCACGAACTTCATTTGCTAGAGCAGCGCACTGCTTCTCTAACTCAACTATTCGTTGACTATTACGATCAACGTTGCGCGCTATACAATTTAATTGGTTGAGTTTTTCACTAAATTCACCATTTGTACGTATTGAAAATTTCGCATCTGACACTCTCATCTGTTCGATTAATTGGAGTAACAGCTCATTTGTTCCACTGTCAGTTTGCGACTGCGACTGAGTATGAGTGCCAGAGACTGCAGAAGTGGCCATATGAGCAGAGTCGAAATCGAAGGGCCGCACCGTATTAACCAGCACAGGTGTAAGTGGTAATTTTAATGATGAGGATAACGCTTCCTCATTCATGTGACAGAGACAGACAGACAGACAGACGGACGGACGGACGGACGGACGGACGGAGAGACGGAGAGACGGAGAGACGGAGAGACGGAGAGACGGAGAGACGGAGAGACGGAGAGACGGAGAGACGGAGAGACGGAGAGACGGAGAGACGGAGAGACGGAGAGACGGAGAGACGGAGAGACGGAGAGACGGAGAGACGGAGAGACGGAGAGACGGAGAGACGGAGAGACGGAGAGACGGAGAGACGGAGAGACGGAGAGACGGAGAGACGGAGAGACGGAGAGACGGAGAGACGGAGAGACGGAGAGACGGAGAGACGGAGAGACGGAGAGACGGAGAGACGGAGAGACGGAGAGACGGAGAGACGGAGAGACGGAGAGACGGAGAGACGGAGAGACGGAGAGACGGAGAGACGGAGAGACGGAGAGACGGAGAGACGGAGAGACGGAGAGACGGAGAGACGGAGAGACGGAGAGACGGAGAGAGAGACTGACTGACTGACTGACTGACTGACTGAGCGTTTATTATAGTTCTAGGGCGAGCCCTCTAAGAACTAGTATGTACAGTAGAATTACAATGTAGTAAAAGACAGTATTGGGTACAGAAAGTGGGTGTATAAAGTAAAGTAATGTAAAGTAATGACAAAAAACAATATAAACAAACAAAATAAACCGACGTACAAATAAAATAAAAATATGAAAATAAACAAACAAACAAAATAACGCATAGCGCATAATTACAAAAGTGAAGCAACATATGAAGAGTAGTAAAAATAAAGAGTAAAAATAATGCGAGTAATGATGGTGGTAAGAATAAAACTTAATATTCGTGTACTCGATGCGATTCGCAACACTGTGCTTCACGGCGCGTCCACGCGCAGCAGACGATCGAATAGTTTCCCCCAGAAGGATGCTAAAGTTTCAGATGTCCTGAGGGAGATTGGAAGGGCGTTCCAGAAGGAGGAGGCGACGCACTGGAAGGATTGTTGGAAGGTAGCTGTGCGGCAGTTAGGAAGAGCCAGATCAAGAGGCGAAGCCCGTGAGGCAGCGCGAGAGGAGATTCGGGGCGAGAACATATTCGCCAAGTAATCAGGGCATCCCGATCGCAAGATGGAAAAAAGCAAGCAGCCCATTAGGTAACTTCTTCGATCGTCCGCAGACAGCCACCCCAGAGCGCGATAACTATCGGAGACATGCTCGTCCCAGCGGAGGCCGAAGATAAATCGCACGCAGGCGTTCATCAGGCGCCTCAGCCTGAGCCGCTGCTGACCGGTGAGGTCAGTAAAAACGCAGGCACAGTAGTCGAAAAGAGGGAAGATCAGAGAGGACACCAAGTGAGTACGCAAGGTCGGATAGAGGCTTTTGCGGTAATATTTTAGCCTCCAAAGGGCGCCGTTAACTCGGCTGGAGGTGGCCCTGATTTGCTCCGACCAGTTAAGAGTGTTGGAAAGACGAATGCCAAGATTAGTCGCACTATCGACGAACTCTATGGGAGATCCATTCAATGACAGCTGCAAAATGCTATTAGAGCGTATGGTATTCACGAAACGGGCGCTGCCCAACAAGAGCGCCTTCGTCTTCCCAGCATTGAGCACCAGTCCACTACGCTGAGACCACCCCTCAATGGCGGCGATATCCTCCCTGATCCGTCCCAGAGCTATCTCAAGGTCGCGCGGGAGAAAGTGGAGATAGAGCTGCAGGTCGTCCGCATAAAGGATGTGGTGACAATGGGAGATGGAGTGCCGCAGGTCGTCAATAAAAATGGCGAAGAGAAGGGGGCCAAGGACGGAGCCCTGAGGGACTCCGGAGGAGACAGGGGTCCATGAGGAGAGACCATCCGGCCCGCGCACGCACTGGTATCTGCCGGAAAGATACAACCTGAGCCAGTGCCAGACTGCATATGAGAGGTGGAACGAGGGCAGCTTTTGCAAGAGGAGGTCGTGCCGGACGGAATCGAAGGCTTTAGAGAAGTCAAATAATATGAGCAGGGTAACCGATCTGCGGTCGATAGCAGACCTAATGTCGTCCGTCAGTCTGATGAGTGCCGTTTGCGTGCTGTTACCACTGCGAAAGCCTGTCTGCATGGGGTCGAGGAGATTATGGGAGAAGAGGTAGGAAGAGAGTTGGTCGAATACGATTCGCTCGAGGATTTTGGACAGGTAACAAAGAAGGGAGATAGGACGAAAATCAGCAGGGGACGATGGAGTCTTGACCTTCGGGAGAGGAATAATGTGCGATTTTTTCCAAGGAGAGGGAAAGGTGGAGGAGTTAAGGGAGAGATTGAATAGATCTAGGATAATAGGAAAAGTGAAGGGGAGGCTGTCAAGGACAAGTTGGCGATTAATGTCGTCGGGACCAGCAGCGTTCAAGGAGCACCTTAAGAGAGCGGTGCGAAGAGTGATAGGCGTTATGTGTGAGAAGAAAAAAGCCGAGGAGTCGAAGACAGGAAAGGAAGGGGGGGTGGAGAGAGAAGGTGCAGGGAAGGAGGGTGAACTAGGAGGAGAGGTAAGAGAAGGAGGGTGGTGAGAGGAGAAAGCAAAGTAAGTATTAAGGGAATCAGGGGAGAAGTTCAAGAACGCCGGAGAGGATTTGGACCTTGCGAGACCCAGCGCTCGAAGCTCCGCCCAGAGACGCGATGGGCCTACCGCGGCATTGAGACGCCGCATCAGACAGTCGCTCCTGGCAGAGGCTATGCGAAGGCTGACCTCGTTGCGTAAGACAACGAAGGTAGCCCGGTGTGCCGGTGAAGGGTGCCTAGAGTGTAGTCTTCTGGCGGCGTCCCTTTTTCGCATAAGAGAACGAATCGCAGAGTTTAACCAGGGAGCAGGAGGTCTCCGTGCAAGGAAGGAGCGTAGGGGGGCTAGGAGATCACGCGCGGCAGTAAGGTGCACAGTGAGACACTCGACCCCCACATCCACGGAGGGGGCGCGATAAGCAAGAGACCAATCGAGTGAATCAAGTACGTCGCAAAAGGCATCTACGCTGAAGCGTGAGTAATCTTTCGCAGAGATAATGCGAGGAGGCATGCGATGAATGTGGAGATCGAGTGTGACCTTAATGAGGTCGTGAGCGGAAAGGAACGGAAGCGGTTCTTGAGAGTGCGACGAGAGAAGGGCACGGTCACTGATGAGGCAATGATCGATCAGTGTATGTGAGGATAAGGTATGATGCGTAGGAGAGAAGGGAACAATATAGAGGTGCGAGGAGGTACAGAGATCAAGGAAGATATCGGATTCGAAGGAGCGGCGGTTAAGATCCACATTAAAGTCACCAATGATGACTGCGAAGGGAAAGGAAGGATGTAGCCTCTCGAAATCAGTCCAAAAAGTGTCGAGGTGCCCCACCTTAGGAGGGCGGTAGACGAGTGCCAGCAAGAGAGACCCCCCGCTCGCTAAGGATAAACTTAAAAGGAGATATTCGGGCTGGACGCAATATGGATTCGGAGACGCGGCGAGAACCTTAGTTTTTACTTTTAATTCAGCACGCACATAACAGCCAATCCCTCCCCCCCTTTCCCTCTCTATCATGTCTAATTAGGTTGTAGCCGTGGAGAGAGACGAAAGAATCGGGGATGTGCGGTTTGAGCCATGTTTCGGACATGGCTATAATATCGAAAGAGTTTCGGGAAAAGAAATCATCAAATTCAGCAAAGTGGGGGAGGAGAGACTGGCAGTTTACGTGACAGAGGCGAAAGGAACCACGACGAGAGACCGAGGATCAATCCCTCGACCGGGATGGCTGCCTGGGGACCGCCCCGGGACCGGCGGCTCGTCCACCCGACGAGGCCGCAGGGCGCGCCGTGATCGCGCCAGAAACAGAGCCACAGCTCGGGGCGGTTGAAGGCCCCGCCGCACTCACGGATCGACGAGGGACCGGGGAACGCGGGGGCCCAGCGGCAGAAACAGCGGGCCCGATCGAGAGCGGCCGAGGGGTATCCGTGATAAGTTCAGCGAGGTGGCCGCCGTGGCGCAACCTAATGGGAGATGCGGAGCAGCAGGCAGCCTCTCATTCACATCTATCCTGGAGCCAGCCAGCGACGCAGTGACATCAGAACCCTCGAGAACTCCGCGGGCCCTCTTTCCAGCCAGCCAACGGTTCCGGATCACAGGCGAAGAGAGTTGGACGATTAGAGGGGGAGGACGATCCCCAAGCGCCGGAATGCGTCTGCATGATAAGACGTCATCCGGGGAGACGGCGATCCCCAAGGCCGCCGCAATACTGATAGCGACGGCGCGAGGGTCCTCTGCCGGGCGCTCCAGGACGCCGAAAAGGATGAGCTCGGCACTGAGTCCGGCGCGCTCGAGAGCCTCAATCCGCGCCTAGAGGTCAGCACCGCCGGCAATCCCGGAGACGCCCACTCCCCGCGAGGCCCGACCGGCCTCCAGCGCACACACTCGCCCAGCAAGGGCGGACTGCTGATCTTCGATCCTGAGCGCAGTAGCCGAGAGGTCATCAGTTCTGATGTCCAGAGCGTCAGTCCGAGCCGAGAGGTCGAAGAGAGAAGAAGCAAAGCCCTGAATGCTCCGCTCCAGCGACGACAGCTGCGCTCCAATGGAGGAGAGACCCGCCAGCGTAGATTCGATGTTGGAAATCTTAGATTCAACACTGATGAGTTTAGCGAGGAGTGTCGAATGGAGGCATCCCCCGATGCGGCAGAGACCGCAGGAGAGACGTCGCGGGCGCCCGCCCCGGCCATCGTCGCGTCGAGAGAGAGAGAGAGAGAGAGAGAGAGATTGATTGCCGTTTATTATGCCCAAGTGTAAACTAAAGGGTAAAGGTACAAGTCCAAAGATATACAATACAAGAATTACTAATGACGGTTAAATGTAAAGCATGAGTACAAATAACAGTACTACAAAATGACATAGTAATACACTGCCGCAAAAAAAACGAAACAAAATTTTTGACCGATTTTTAAGCAATTTTCAAAGTAATGCAACTTTGCGAAAAATCATCCAAATTATATGTACTTTTTTTTAATTTAAAAGGCAAAGACTCTACTTTCAGAATCCCTAGGCGAAAGTTTGATTTGTTAAGTGCGAACCTTTTGTATCGCATGAAAACCAAACATGTGTTTTTTAATTGAAAAAAGTAAAAGTTCGTTATTATTTTGCACAAGTTTCTCGTTAAAATCTTGCTAATATTATTTCAGATTCTTAAAGTTCATTCTTTTCTAAGCAATTAAAAAAAAATACATGTCGATACGATGTTTTTTGTTGATTATACACGAGTTTGAAATTTGCACTGCATTTTAGGGTATTTTAGCAAACATACGGTATTTTTGAATATCATGAATTTTGAGTATCAATATGATATTGCACATTGATTTTATTCGTGTTGAACTCAATCATACCGCTGTCATCAAAGTGACTCGATCTGCACCACGTAGAGAATGACGATCGGATTTTGTACATCATGTGGCTCTGAAATTCATCGGTGGAAATTTGTACTTCCTGATCTGAATATAACAGATAGCTGATGCACCAATTTCACTGAAGTCAACAGAAGATCACATTTATCTATACTCATAAACCCACACATACACGTAAACATACATATACACATACTCATACATAAAAAGTAAAAGTTCAAATTTTATTTTAAAAAATCAGCCTTTTCAGGGCCACATGATGTACAAAATGTGATCGTCATTTTTCACGTGGTACTGTTCGGGTCACTTTGATGACGGCGGTATGATTGAGTTAAACACGAATAAAATTAATGTGCAATATCATATTGATACTCAAAATTCATGATATTTAAAAAATACTATATTTATTCGCTAAAATACCTCAATATGCAGTGCAAATTTCAAACTAGCGTGCAATCAACAAAAAACATTGTATCGACATGTTTTTTTTTAATTGCTTAGAAAAGAATAAACTTTAAGAATCTGAATTAATATTAGCAAGATTTTAACGAGAAACTTGTACAAAATGATAACAAACTTTTACTTTTTTCAATTAAAAAACACATGTTTGGTTTTCATGCGATACAAAAGGTTCGCACTTAACAAATCAAACTTTCGCGTAGGGATTCTCAAAGTAGAGTCTTTGCCCTTTAATTTAAAAAAAAGTACATGTAATTTGGATAATTTTTCGCAAAGTTGCATCACTTTGAATATTGCCTAAAAATCGGTCAAAAATTTTGTTTCGTTTTTTTTTTGCGCCAGTGTATATCGTAAACAAACTCTTAAGACTATGATTAAACTAGAGTTTAATCTAGAGATTAAATTAGAATTATAGCTAGGATAATACGAGCAGAATTAAGAAAGATAAGAAGAGATGGCAAGCCATGTGTAGTGTTGTCATGTTAACTCGAAGGCAAACAAATGTGAGCGAAGAAGCGTCTTAAAGGTAAGAAACGAAGGTTCAGATACGATATAGTCAGGAAGTGAGTGCCAGAGATAGATGGCAGATAATTGGAAGGAATTTCTGTATGTGGTGGTCCTGTGGGAAGGAATATTAAATATATATGGTGATGTAGCCGTTCGGTCAGATCTTCTCACCGAAGGATCAATAGGTGTAAAAAGTTCCCGTAAATAGGAAGGAGAGCTCAATCTCACAATACGAAATATAAGACAGCCGAGAAAATACAGCCTTCGATTCTTAACAGTGAGCCAACCCGGACGACGTCTAAAAGGAGTGATGTGCTCACTTCTAAGGTTGAAGATGAATCGTATGCAATTGTTGACTAACCTCTGTAATTTGATGTTGAGCTCCTCGCCCAAACCATGATATACAAGGTAACAGAGAGAGAGAGAGAGAGAGAGAGAGAGAGAGAGAGACTTGAAACCCTCCTGATCCAACTGCGTATTTAGACAATCATTTTAATATCGAAGACTATTATGATTCACCACAATTCTATGTCGTTTATCCAGGATTATAAGAGTTAAACAATTTAAATGCAATTTTCAATACTTTCCCATCATTTTGTTTGGAACATAATGTTCAATTTAAATTCAAAACACATCCAAAATTGTAAGAAAACATGCATAAAAATTGTTCCATCGATAAGGCTACAGTTTGATTATTTTATCCATTCTTCTAATACTTAAACGTATTAATAGATTTATGAAATTTTTATATTAATGTCTTCAGATGTGATACGTATATTCTTAATATATTTTTTAATATTATCAATTAGTTTTATATTTATCGGAAGAATATTTATGCTACATTGCTATAAATACAATCTGAAAAAGTTAAAAATTGAAATAGTGAAAGCATTTAATTTTTCTTATTCAAATTTTTTGTTAGTTTTACGGCCAAATACAGTATTTTATTAATATTTATTTTACCACCGCAATAATATATTTTAGGCTTTCAATGTATCACTGTTGAATTATTATTTAATGTAACATTTCATTAAAGAGGTTGAGAAAAAGAGAGAAAGAGAGAGAGAGAGAGAGAGAGAGAGAGAGAGAGAGAGAGAGAGAGAAGGAACGATAAATAAAATAAAATAACATTCTGAATTCAATAATTC
The DNA here is from genome assembly GCF_013373865.1 of Monomorium pharaonis. NCBI lineage: Eukaryota > Metazoa > Arthropoda > Insecta > Hymenoptera > Formicidae > Monomorium > Monomorium pharaonis. The sequence continues at coordinate 9,003,369 of NC_050475.1, read as the reverse complement.
TGAACTTCAAGAAAATGTCACAAGATAAGGATGCAACGACACAATAAAAGTAATTTATCGTCGGACTATTGAATGTTGCATTGAATAAAATTATTTGATTTCCTTGATTTCTATCGCCTAACTTAAACCTGTCGTGAATGTTGATTAAAATTTGCAACGCTGAATATAATTACGCTTGTTGGGTGCACGTTGCAAGGTGCGCCGTAGAAACGCGGAAAAGGAAGGATGTCGGGATGTTGTTTTTGACGATGAAATTCACGAGTCAAATCACGGGAAAGAAAGTTTCTGGATAAAACACGTATTGTCTCTTTGGAATATCGATCTTGCTTAAGTGACACACTAGCTCATCTTAGCTTTTGTTACGTGTAAATTATAACAAGACCTATTAAAAAAACTTTTCTAAGAAAAAGTAAGTGCATAAAAAGTAGTTAAAAATATAACATTAAGAATAAGAAATTTACTTACTCATATAATACTGGAATTATTCACAAATAATTGTAGAAGTGTACTAAAATTTACGTAAACAACAGGACTTTTGAATTTCTTATTTTTATTATTTTTCTATTTTTTATTTTTCAATAAAATACTACAAATTGTATATAAAACAAGACTGTTTGTTTCTTTGACATTCTAAAAACTGTTCTGCTTGTAGGTAACTCATAAAAATTTATAAGGTTTTTGTTTAATATTTTGTGATTATTAATGAATATACGTACTTTTCAATAGAATATTAAAAATTCTTTCGGATAAATACAAAATTCCTTAGTTTTCTATGGCTCATCATCATCTAAAAACTGTAATGGAGAAAATTTCTATGAATATATAAAAATATTTGCTGAAAATAAAAATTTCTAGAAGTTTTTATATAAATATTATTTTTTGTTGAAATTTTCACAAAAATAACTACAAATTACAATTTTCTCAAATAAATATCTTTGTATAAGTTCTCCTGTATTAATTTTTTAATTAATTTTTTAATTACCCAATATGCCTCTCCTAAGCTTTGGAGATTTTTTTAATTCTTTATGAATACAAAATTGAAAAATAACCCGGGAAAAAATATTCATATCTCTTCATAAATAATCATATATATTTGGTCACGTCTGGTCATATATGAAAATTGGCCAGATATGATAAAAAATGATTTGATAATATTATATATGTTCATGTTTGATCAGGTACGATCAGGCACAAACAGACATATTCGTATTAAAAATATCCGTCCATACATAATTCAATCTAGCCATATATAATTTGATGACCTCCAACATTATCATATTCATTCATACAAATTTTGATATAATCACATATAATTGCGTGTAGTAATTTGTCACTATATATTTTCAATAATGCGTGGTTATTCACAATTATAAGTGTGTGTGTGTGTGTGTGTGTGTGTGTGTGTGTGTGTGTGTGTGTGTGTGTGTGTGTGTGTGTGTGTGTGTGTGTGTGTGTGTGTGTGTGTGTGTGTGTGTGTGTGTGTGTGTAGGGGGGGATACATACATACACGAGCTAAAGAATAATCACTTTGTGACAGGAAAATGATTATTCCTTAATTCAAGAATTGGTTTGTAATTTGTGTGTAATTTGTGTGTGTGTGTGTGTATGTGTGTGTACATACGCAAAAATGTTAAACATTATTTGTTTTATGTAAAGTGTGGTGTTTATTATCAACAGAATACTCTTTTCAGTCATTAAAGATAAAATAATTATTTAAAAAAATACAATTAAAAGTAAATAATTGATTTTTTTTAAACTAGAATCATATTTTTTACGTGTACGTGTATAGTAATCAGCGTAAATAGTAATAGTGATATAAAATCACAGAACTAAGGCATAATCATTTTCCTGTCACGAAGTGATTATTCTTTAGCTCGCGTATGTATGTACAAGGATTAATTTTATTAAAAATATAAATATCCTAGTTATTCAATTTTTCATTAAGAATATAAAGTTGAAACAAACATTTTATTTGGTTGTCATTTCCATTTTAATCGATAAAATTTTCTAATGTTTTTTGAAGAAGCATAAATTTTGTTTCGAGCATATGATAACAGCTTTTTTTAAAATTTATAATGACCGTTTACGACGTTTAAGACTATCATCAAAAAAATATTTTTTATTAAAAATAATTGTTATTTATTAAAAAAATAAATTTAGTAATCACTTCTTTAAGCATTAAAACTGATATTTTTTGTACACATGTATGTACACGTACACACATACTTTTTGTCGTTAGAACATTTTATTTTCATTAAAAAACGTAAGGAACTATCATAACTCAAATGGAGAATTTAGCGTTACGCGTCGCTTGTGCGTAGCCATTGTCGCTTGTTGTAACAACTCCCCCCGTGCGCCTAGCAATCTCAAGGTTCAAGCGCTGGGGAGGGGCGGCCGCCGCGGCCGGGCGCTCAGCACGCTTGCATTTGCCGGTAGGCCGGGCTAATACAGAAAATTTTACAAGTCACTAACTTGTTAACTATTGCGAAAATGGAAAAACGGTAAGGACTTTTCTGTTCAGTTTCGTGCGCTCTACCTGCTCATAAACATCCCATAAAAAAATACCAGACACCCTGTATACATATATATAAAAGTTCGTCCTCACTGTTATACCCCCAAAAACAAATTTTTTCCACATATTAGATATAATCAAATCACTATAAGTCTTCTTTATATAAATCTCAACTTAATATATTTGTACTTTGTGTGACTTCAATACTTAATAATTAAATCACAGAAGAAAAAAGAGAAAATATATTGAGAAAAACAATAATTATGCTCTATTTTTTCGTTCTTGTAATTTTATCTCGACTAATTTCTGAGTCATCGACTTCTTTATATTATCCGTTGAATTCACCGTCCAATGCTTTTTTTCAGCAATTTTTTTTGAGTATTCTGTAAATAAAATTTATGATTAAAATAAAATAACATCCATGAAGAGGTGTAATCATGAAAAAAATTGGAAAGAATTGATACTCTACGTATAATAGCATTTTTTGCTTGTCGATGCATAGGTTCAACTACTTTCTGTCGACACTTCATTTGCGCACGGCCCAGTTGACCAGTGAGGGTGCATTTAAGAAGGGCTTCTTTTTTAAAAACTCCATCAAGAAGTTTGCGCGCAATATGGGTCGCTTACGACGAACTTGATAAGGCGTATCGTAAGACCTTTCTTTTGCAGAAAATATTGTTTTGCAAGTGCACCATCTGAAAATATATGAACAAAGTAAAGGAAATGTTACCAGAAAGTAATTATGAATTAAAACTCAATTGACTCAGAAAAAATAATTAGTAAAAAATATATTTATTGAAATTAATTGAGTTGCAAATATTAACATTTGCAATAAAATATTTTCATAAAATGAATTGTATGAATGTATACAGAGTATTTCGAAAGCACTGTAACACTGTGACCAACTCATGAGGAAATAGACGGGATCGAGAACGAAAATGTCCTTTATTTTGCGATATTTGCAATAATTCTTAAGTTATTAAATATTATAGTCATGCAAATAAGAGAAAAGCGGTGGAGAAAAGCGCACGGCCCGTCTGAACTAGAGACCTTCTAATAAGAGTTCCCTTATTTATATTCCCTTTCATCTGGTTCCCTTCTAATAAGAGTGGTCATAAGAACGCCAATTTTTGATTGATCCGACAATTTGCATCAATTTTCTATGGACTATCTCTAGCGTGTGCGTAAACGCATCAGAAAAAACTATAAGGTTACAGAGAGAGTTGATTGATTGATTGATCTTTTATTAGCTTTCTCAGCTATTTTCAATACATATATATACAATTTTATGCTACATCATTAAAAACAAACTCTTTTAGCATTTGTTTAAACATTTCTAAACGATTACAATGTTTAACTTCGGGTGGTAATGCGTTATACATTAACACACCCTCATAAAATAAACTTTTTTGCGCGCTTCTTGTTTTTCGAAATTCAATAACAATATCTCCTGTCTGCCTAGTTTCGCGTTCTCCCTCTACTATTCTAAGTCTATTACTAAATTGCTCCGGCATCATATTATTTAAAATTTTAAAAATAAATATGCACGTGTTGTAATACAGCCTTTGTCTTATGGTCATAAATTGCAACGCTTGGTGCATACATTTAACTTTGGTACGTCTGTCACATTGCAATATGACTCTCATAGCTCTATTTTGCGCTTTTTGGAGCCTACTTAACTGTGTATCTCCCATATCTAATAGTAGCGTCGCACAATACTCAAAGTGAGGTGCTACAATTGTTTTGTATATCGTACATCTAGTGTACGCCGAGATAAAGTTTCCTATTCTATTTGAAAAACTTATTTTTTTCCCTATTTTCTTTAGCATGTAATCACAGTGACCGCTAAATCTAAGTCTATCATCAATAATTATACCCAAGTACTTTATTATTTCTTCTCGCTCAATCTCATTTCCATCCAAACATCTCACAGTAGTATTGCCTCTCAATTCTTTTCTTATCCCTCTAACTAACATATATTTTGTTTTCCCCGAATTCATCTTCAGTTTATTAATATTCATCCATTCCTCCACTACGTTAAATGCAATATTCAATTTTCTCTCTACTTCCGCACTACTCTCACCTGTTACATATATTAAGGTATCGTCCGCAAACATTTTTATATTACACATATCCGAGAAAACGTTAACAATATCATTCATATATATTATAAACAACAATGGGCCCAATACCGAACCCTGTGGCACTCCGTATTCCGTAGTCATTATCTTAGACCATCTATCATTAAATTGAACTTGTTGCATTCTATCTTTTAAGTACGACCTAAACCATTCTAGAACTGTTCCTGTAATACCATACTGGTATAATTTCTCTAATAATCTTTCTCTATCAATTGTCTCGAAAGCTCGTTTAAGATCTACAAAAATAACTCCTACTATTTGTCTTTCACTAATAATCAATTTCCATTCATCTATAACTGTTTGAATTGCTGTTTCACACGAATAATTTTTTCTGAAGCCCGACTGATGTTCCATTATGATATTATTACTTTCTAGGTAGATCTCAATTTGCTTTTTAACTATTATCTCTAATACTTTTTCATATATTGGTAATATATTAATAGGCCTATAATCACTTGCCCTCTTAGGTTTCTCTACTTTTGGTATTGGAATTATCATGGATGTTTTCCACTCTTTCAAAAAACAACCCTCACTCAATGACTTATTTATTATATCACAATATTCCTCTCCAATGACACAAGACACCGTTTTTAATATATCGCTAGTTATTCCTTCTTTTGTGCCTTTCTTTTTTGGTTCTCTGATAATTCCCTAATAATTATTTTTACTTGTTCTGTCGTAATTGACTCAAATTTTTCTAGCTCTCCCTTCTTTTCAATACAATAAATAGTTCTCTTATTTGTGCTCGTTGTATAATTCTTATCTATAGATTTTATTATGTCTTTAATACTTTGTATATAATATAAATTAAATTTATCAGCTATATCACACTCTATATTATTGTCTAATATTTAAAAATTTATTTTTCCTACAACTTTCGCGCCTATTGGTCCTCCTCTAATAATTTCTTTTAATGATTTCCACATAGTTGTGGGATTGTTACTATTATGATCAATCATGTTTTCATAATATTCTTTTTTCTTTATTCTAATTAAATTAACTACTGCATTTCTTTCTATTTTAAATTGTTGCCAGTTTTGTTCCGTGCTATCGTACAGTGCTTTTCTATAAGCCTCATCTCTTCTAGTCGCTAGCTCTTCTATTTCCTTTGAATACCATTTTTTCCCTTCCCATATTTTCGGTATTCTAAAAATTTTCTTAGGTGCTCAGATGTCTAGCGCATCTACAATACTATTAATTAAATTCTTTGCCCTTACATTAATATCTAACTCATTAATATCTAAATCATATCCTTTTTCTAAATTACTCTTCACTAGCTTAATAAACTCATCCGCATTATATCTACTATAATCCCTGCCACTGAATTCTTTATATTTATTTACAGTCTTGTTCGTATTTATCACGACTTTTATCCACGCATGATCCGTTATCTTAGGTTCGTACTTAACTTCTACATTTATATCTTTATTCGCAAAAACTAGATCTATAATTGTTTTACTATTTTCGGTAACTCTCGTTGGTTTATCCACATATTGCTTCATACCTAGACTTTGCATGGTCGTTAGTAGTTTATTTGTATAATAAGAGTCTGTCATACAATCTATATTAAAGTCTCCTAATATTATACACTCTTCTTTTATCGTTAATTCTTCTACTATCTCCTCTAAGAATCCTATAAACTCTCCATGTGACGTACTCGGTGAATGATATATTACCATTAACACTCCTTTAAATAATTTCTCTTTCACTTCTATTGCAACGCACCACACAATCCTTTCTAATTTTTTCAATACTACTATTTCATACTTGATATCATCTCTTACATACAGAGCAACCCCTCCTGTATTTCTATTTTCCGCGTCGCATCTAACCACACTGTATCCCGGTACACTTATTTCACTGTCTTCAATTTCCGCAATTAGTCTTGATTCCGACAATGCAATAACTGCCGGATTTAATTTCTCCATAATCTGATGCTGTATCTCGTCCTTATGTGCCATTAAACTTTGCGCATTTGTATACAGTATATGTTCCTCTTCCTTCTGTGATTGCTATTTTGCATCTTCCCAGCCGGACCTTCTCTTTTCCTCTTGTAGAACTCTTTTGAACGTCGGACATTCCGGACTCAATGCATCATGGTCATCTTTTATCTTCAAGTTATACGTTTGGTTTTTATACATACAATTTACACATTTCTTCTCATTTGTTGTACACTCATTTGATTTGTGATTACCTGCACATTTATGGCATGCTTCATTTCGCGTACAGTATCGCAAAATGGTGATATCCCCAGCATTTAAAGCATCTCTTAACACTAATATGATTAAATACAGGACATCTTTTCCATCCTATATTTACTTTTCCTTGGCTCAACATTAATTCATGTGTTTTTTCATTTAGTTCAATTATTATGGCGCCTTCTGTTTTACCTCTTCTGTTAGATTGAGTTTTTAATTTTTTCACTATTCTCATATTATTTTCTTCTTGTGTTCCAAGTTTATTTTGCTTTTTAATTGAATCAATTAATTCTTTATCACTCAAGTTTCATTCTTCTTTGTCAATATAAACAATTTTTACTTTCGGCTTTATCTGTAGTGACTCAGTAACTTTAAATTCATCACCCAGCTTGCTTTGCACTGTAGTTTTCAATTTTGCCATTTCTTCTCCATTCTTACATCCCAAGATGACTGTACCATTGTTTCCTCTCCTTATTTTCGTTACTCCCATTTCCATATTCTTTATATCTACTTTCTTTTTTATTAACATAGCCGTATCAACATTTTCTTGCTGAACCTTAGGTTTAACAATTATAACATTTTCTTTCTTTTTTTCTTTAACTATCTCACTATAACTCTTCTGTGCTCCTCTTGATGAATTACTAGGTCCAGTGGACAGCATCCTTTTTACTTCTTCTAGCTCTTCTTTGATATTCTTTAACTCATGCTGGATAATTTCCTTTATCATCACTTTAATTTCCTTCTTACATATAGTCTCGTCTTTTATTTGAGAGAGAGAGGGAGAGAGGGAGAGAGGGTGAGAGGGTGAGAGGGAGAGAAGGAGAGAAGGAGAGAGGGAGAGAGGGAGAGAGGGAGAGAGGGAGAGAGGGAGAGAGGGAGAGAGGGAGAGAGGGAGAGAGGGAGAGAGGGAGAGAGGGAGAGAGGGAGAGAGGGAGAGGGGGAGAGGGGGAGGGGGAGAGAGAGAGAGAGAGAGAGAGAGAGAGAGAGAGAGAGAGAGAGAGAGAGAGAGAGAGATCTTTCTCTCTCAAAGAATTTTGATGCAAGCGTTTTTATGGCCAGATTCTTATTAGAGGGTTTCTAGTCTGAACTATAGTACGGCCTAATGTGTCGGCATTGACTGCGCGATGCGTTGCCCTTCTCCTCGCCGCTCGCTACCCTTCACATCACCGCGCTTCTCTCTACCGCTTCTTATTTGCATGACTTTAATATTTAATAATTCCATAATTTTTGCAAATGTCGCAAAATGATAGAGAACATTTTCATTTACCTTGATCTCGTTTATCTCTTCACGAGCATTAGTCACTGCTTTGAGACATCCTATATAATTGGTTTTATCAATATTTTAAATTTGAACATTTTTTATTGAAAAAATATTAATGTGAACTATGCAAACATATTATATATTATATAAAATAAAAATTTTATTATGGTCAAAAATTTGAAACAACTTAAATAATTTCTTTTCTTCTACAAACTTTATCAATCAAAAAGAAATGTTAATATCATTAATCCTACCTATAATTATTATAAAGAAATAAATAAACTTCGAATTAATCGATCTTAACACTAATGTGAATAAAAATAATATTTATAAAAGTGAGTAATTGCATTACTTTTTAATACTTATGCACTTACTGAATCGTCAAAATTTGGCCCAAAAAGTTGTTCATCATCATCAAGATTATCAAATTCGTCATCTTCTAATTCTTCATGATACTCTAGTATTTGACGTGGTAGTCTTTCCTGCGGCAATTTTTGTTTGGGCATTTCATCAACAATAGAATTCTCTGATTGTTCCGATGGAGTAGTTATAACATTTTTTAGTGAGCTATTTGACAAATTCTTAGGTGGGCTATTTGACAAACTTGTTGGACTCCAATTATCTGCACTGGACAAAGTAGCTTCCTAAAATAATCAAAATTACAGATAAAATTTAGGCAAGATATTAAAAAAAATTTAATTTAGTATTTTTATGTTAAGAGAAAAAATTATTTTGAAAAACAGCAAATATTTTAGCACCATTATGTATTTTTTATTGCAAGATTTGAATCTAATATTTTACATCATATAATTAATATTTTTTTCCAAAAATAATTATTTTTTTAATCACATGCATATTCTAAAAAAAGTTGAATAATATTTAACCTGACGGTTATCCTTAAAGTTGATTTCGTCTTCACTTACAGTACTTAGATTTGATTCGCTGGAATACTGTTTGTTAAATTTTGTATTTGGATTTACCATTCTATAATTAAATAAAATACAAAATATAAAAAAAAATTTTATTATGTGTATTACAAAGAATATTAATAAAGAAATAATAAAACTTTTAATTGATATTTTATCCTTTAATTTGTGAAGAACTTACTTTTTTTTACTGGATCTATTTTAGCTTTCTTTTTATTTTCCAAGTTATTTGATGGCAAATCCCTACTTGGGTTTTTTCGTGATCTATTTGAAGTATTTATCAGGACATTTGGTGATGATTTTGCTGGTATTTTTGTTCTATTTATCGAGGCCCGAACTTTTTTCATTTCATCTTTCAATTTCTGTTTATCATCTAACAAAAAATACATTTGAAGTATGAAATATTTATATCCATAATTTGTGTAAAATATTTGTTATATAGTTATTCAGTAAAAAAAATTTTCAATAATAAAACACTTTGGCTAATATAAGTGAATATATAACCTTAAAAATTATATTATTACTTTTATTAACATAAGAGCTTAAGTTTATCTTTAGGACTTACATATGGATATATAAATGTGTATTGAAATTGATAATATAATCTTACCTGAATGCATTAAGATTTTCCCATCATAAATTTTTTTATTGTAAAAAAATTTTATTATATTATCCGATTTCACGGTTCCCATATCGCAAATTGCGTAATTCTCTTCAAGAATTAGAAGAGAATTGTCTGCTGAGCATTCAATTAAGAACATTTTTAAGTTTTTGAAATTATAATAAACAATAATTACACTTATAGTGAAAAATTTTATTGCATCGACAATATCACACGTGGTCACCTGGTCGCCGTACGCACGTAAAGCAACATTACACTATTAATGGCCTCAACCTCAACTGACTTGTTAAGGCCCCTGCACACACTTTTGTATAACGCATAACATAAACGCATAAGAAATTCGATTGCTTGAATTTCTTATGCACTTTGCTTATCAATTTGCTTATGTACATACGTTATGTGTTAAACGTGTTTTATATATTCGACCATATTTATTAAAGTATGCATTTATTGACAATTTTGTCGATTTGAGATTGTTGGAAATTTAATTAAATTTGTTGAGGTAAGCTATAATTAATTTATAATCTATAAAATAATATTAAAAGCTAGTGCATATGTAATAAAAAAATAAATTTGCTTTGCAGACAATAATTTTTAACTAAATCAATAATTAACTCATAAAATGTCATCATCAGATCACGAGGACGAATCTCCCAAGAAGAAATATAAAAGTTGGTTAGAGAATGATACTGTGTCGGTATGTATACATACAATTCATATCCAGCAAACACAAAGTATATATAATTATAATGCGTAAAATTCATGATAATATAGAGATATAAATCGCAAAAAATTATTTCTATAATTTGAGCCAAAAATATAGTAGTCGATTCTTAAAGATTTTAATCTCCTATTTATAATATTAATTTATATTATTAATTAATGAATCTTAAACTATATCATCATAATCATAATTTACCAATGTAATTATAATATTTAATTTTTTATTATAAAATAGCAACAAAATGAGATTCTAGATATTCTTGAAATAGATGAAAAATTTAAAATCTAAAATCACCTTTTATAAATGTAATTTTTGTAAATATACATTGCAGGTACCGCTCAGAACAATTCAACGATGGCAGTCAAAGACAGGAGATGCCAACATTCCTATTACTAACCATGATAATAGTAATTTAAGGACAAGTGGCTCTTCTATTAATTTCCCAGAAAGTGATATTGAAAATCTTGATTCTGATGATGTAACCATATCAAGTACCTTAACTTCAGAGAATGGAAGTGAGATTTTTGATGTGGAGAGTAACCATGGAGATAACACAAGCAGTAGTGATATTTTTGAAAACGAGAGTGATTCTAATGACATGAATAATAGGGAAGATGATAGCAATAATGATTATCAGCTTAGATGTCAAAATAGTAAGCTGGATTTATTATTGTATAAAAATAGTCAAATGACTCTCGAAGAAAGTATTTTAACTCTCTTAGAATTATACGTACAACATAAATGGACTAAAGTTAGTTTGAAAGGCACTTTAAAAATGTTGCATAAAATGCTACCAAATAATAATAATTTACCAAAAACCGTTTTCAAATTGTTTCAATATGTTCAGAATTTGGCACCATTGTTTAGTATTATTAAACACTTCTACTGTAAAAAATGTTTAAATTACTGCAGTGCTGATACAAGAGTATATGAATGTTTTTCGTGTAATGCAAACGATAAAAGTATTTCTTGCTTTTTCGAAATTGACATTTGTAAACAGATAAAATATCTATTCGAAAAACGAAATCTTGCAGAAAAATTAAAACCGCTATTGTTAAGACCGGACAATGGTCAAATTAACGATATTACGGATGATTCAGAATATATTCGAGTTAATTCTAGAGAAGATAAACAAAAGTACGATTTAACATTGGTGTTAAATACAGATGGTCTGTCATTAGTCAAAAGTGCAAAAAGTCATTGTTGGCCTCTAATGTTTATTATTGCAAAACTTCCCGAACACTTAAGGGAATCATTTCTTTTTACTATAGGACTTTGGTATGATAATTCGTGTAAACTACCAATGAATACTTTTTTAAAACCATTTTGTGTGAAATTAGAACGATGCTTTCAAGAAGGTATCAGTTGGATCCATCCACGAACAAAAGAAACATTCGTTACAAGAGTAGTAGCTCCTTTGATAATAGCCGATGCACCAGCAAGAGCTCAATTGCAAAACATTTTGAACTTTAATGGTCGATATGGGTGTAATATTTGTGAAATCAAAATGAAACGAGCTAAAAATATTAATGGTCAAAAAACTTTTCGCATCTATTCTTTTTCTGATCAAAACAAAAAGCTAAGAACTGGACAAAGAATGCAAGCTCAAGCTCAAAAGCTACTCCGGACAGGTGACGTTCATGTTAAAGGGGTAAAAGGACATTCTATTATTTCCAATCTTCCTCTTCTTGATTTAGGAACGTGCTTGTTACCTGAATACATGCACTCTGTTTTATTAGGAGTAGGAAGACAATTCATACAATTATGTACACAAAAAAATAATGAACCTTGGAGTTTAAAAAACTATATCAAAGATATTAATAAGTATTTGTTAAATATTCGGCCACGACATTTTTTCAATCGGATGCCACGGCCTATAACAGATTGTAAGTTTTATAAAGCATCAGAATATTATAATCTGATTATTTTTTACTCGCTACCAGCAATGGTAAATTATTGGCCAGATGAATATTTACAGCACTGGATTCTTTTTGTTAAGGGATTATTTATTTTGCTTCAAGAAAATATTAAAACATGTGGTCTTGAGAATGCAAAAATTTTACTAAGACTATTCGTTAAACAAATTGAAAGGTTATACGGCGATCGTCAGTTAACATATAATGTCCATCAGCTTTTGCACCTGCCACTTGTAGTTGAACGATGGGGCCCTCTATGGGCTACCTCAGCTTTTCCTTTTGAAAATTTCAATGGATTTCTTGCAAAGTGTGTTCATGGCACGAAACATTTTGGCCAAGAAATTATAAACAATTTAAGAATCGCTCAAGGTGTACAAAACTGAGAAGTCAAGTTAATATTACCAAATTATCCAAGGATAAAAAAACATCGTTACTTGCTAAAGGTATGACCGTTAACGATTCTGAGAGAGAATTATTAATTTCTTACAATGTGATCAACTTGCATAGTTTAGTCATTTATGTTCAAGCGAAAATAGAAAACGAAATTTACACATCAACGATGTACAAAAATAATAGAACAAACAGTTATACGGTACAATTGAATTTAATAGATAACTCTATTGTATATGGTGCTATAAGATTTTTCTTCAAGATAGAAAATATATTATGTTTTGTAATCAACTGTTTTACTGTTGAGCATTGTAAAATGTTTTATCATCCAAAGGAACACGTAAAAATAGATCATATTATACCTATTAAATAGAATAATAATTCATTGCTTTTGATAAAAACAAATTTGATAAGATCCATGCAACACGTTATAAGAGTCGGTGACTATATTTGTAAACGACCAAATCATTTAAAAAAAAATTTGTAGATATCAATCACAATTTGTATATATCTATGTAATACTTATAATTTGTAAAAGATATATGCTATAATAAATATCTAATATTCCTTCATTTGTTCATTTTATTCTCATTAATTGAGGGCATATTAACACATTTGATTACCGCTTACAAATTTATAATCACTAAAGTGCCACGTAAACTCACACACATACGTGCGCGCGGACACACATTGCGTAGCATGTGTATATATATGAATATATGTGTCCGCGCGCGCGTATGTGTGTGTGCATCTGCGGGACACTTAAATGATTCATTAGTGAGCGGTAGTTAAATGTGTTATATATACATATATATATATATATATATATATATATATATATATATAACATATTTAACCACCGCTCACTAATAAATCATTTCGTATACATATATATACGATCTGATCATATATAGAGATAGATAATCATATATACTAGGGAGCGTCCCAGATGCGCACAGTAACAAACGGATACCACCAATCACATTGCTGGGTTGGTTAGAGTTAGGATGAATTTATAGAATTTGATTGGTGGTGTCCGTTGTTATACTGTGCGCATCTGGGACTCACTCATATACAATTAGATATGAAAATTTATTTTTAAAAGCAGTGTTATATATATTTAACTACATGTATCATTATATCTGATCATATATGAATTAATATGATCACATTTTGTGTCACGTTAAATGTGCAATCTGATCATGTATGGCGATAAAAAACCACATATGAATGCATATGCTCCATATATGGACATGTAAAATTTATACTGTTCATATTTCACTTATATATGTTCATATACTATTTGATACGAATATTTATTCTCCGACACGGTGTCATATCTGAATACATGTATCATTATGTTTGATCATATATGAACTAATATGATCACATTTTGTGCCATGTTAAATGTGCAGTCTGATCATTTATGGCGATAAATAATTATATATGAATATATATGCTCCATATATGGACATGTAAAATTTATATATGTTTATATCTCATTTATATATGTTTGTATCTCATTTATATATGTACATATAGTATCGGAAATGAATATTTTTTCCCGGGAAGCTATTTCGAGATATAGTATTGGACCTGATCATATATAACTCTATATGACTATATAAGTTTATATTTGATTATATATTTTCAGTTAAAATTATAATGCTTTTGCTAAATGATATTCTTAATATGTTTGTCTATAAGAACAATCTATAATATTTATTAAATATATGTGTATGTAATATACGTATAGATATACATATGGTTGTAAAAAAGAAAATTAAACGTTAAATCATTGACAATCGGATTTGTTCATAATTATTAAGATATAAAAGATTAAAACATCCGGCTTAAAACGCCCGACTTAAAATGATCAATGTTATACAATATGAAAATTATTTGTACGAATAAAATAATAAAAAAAATCATAACTTATGAAAAACTTCACAAAATTAAAAAAGATATGTCAAGTATATATGTCAAGTATATAAACGCATTCAAAAATGGTTCTATTCAAAAATTATTTGAAAAATGGGAATATAAATGATAACATATAATAAAGCAGAAACTGGCAGATAGTAAAGCAATATCCGAATCACATTAATTGCATTCTTGTATATATATTTATCAATATCAATAACATAGAGCCTTGGAAATTCAGAAAAAATACGAGCCGGGCACACCAAGTTTTTGCTTCACTATAATCCCGTTGGTTGATTTTAATCATTTAATCATCAAGCCCGTTTAAGCAATTTTTAAATAGATGTTTATTAAACTTCTTTAAGTCTTTTAAACTATACTTGGCTAACTGTATTGATCTCAAATTTATTTTGGAAAGCACGCGTTTATGTACTTGGCGTATCTTTTTTACCTTTTAAAGGTTTTTTTAAGGGATCATATATTCTCATATATGGCCGTATGAAGTATATAATTTATCACATTTTTTTGTATTCATCCCAATTGATCATATACAGAGATAGATAATCATATACAGGGTGTCCCAGAATGAATAATTTTTATTTTATAGAATGAAAGAGAATAAAATTTTAAACTAAATGTTCCTTAAAAAATTTTGGCTTAGACTATTATTTACTAAATTATTAATAAATAAAGTTGATCAATCAAACGGCGCGCGGCCGGCATACGCAGCAGCGTAGCGTGCCATGTGGCTCCACGGGCTCTCCACGCGTTTATTACACATTCTCTTACTTAAAACTTTATTTTTATTTTTTATATTAATGAATAAATAAATAAATTTAAATTAATAAATAAATAGAGAAATAAATAACTAAGTAAACTAATAAGTAAATAGATAAAAATAAATAAAATTAGAAATTGTTTTAATAATTTATTATTTTTTATTTTTAGTTGTTAATTATTTATTTGTGTACTTGTATTTATTTAATTATTTAAAATATTTATTTGATTTAATTACTTAATTCTCATAGTTGATTTGGCAGCGATAGACAAAATTAACTACGGAGAGTGTGTTTTTAGGGCCACAAAAACCTAAAACGTGGAACAAATCTTAGCCGCAATTTACGTAAAAATGTTTTACTTTTAAATAAAAAAAAATTTTAATTTATTTTACTCCTTCCTCTCCTCTTTAAAAAATGTTTTCAAATAATAAGAAAAAAATAAAAAATGGTAGAATACGAATTATTTTTATTAATTGAATTTAAAATAATAGCACCGAATTCTACGGGAAAAATTGCATAAGGAACGCATGATGCATATCGATATTAAGAAATTATTTAAGAAATTGTTTAAACATTCTTTTTAAAACTGTTTTTAAGTAAAAATTGATAGCTCCTTTGCTACAAAAAAATCACTCTAATAATTAAAAAAAACACATGCTGAAATAATTCTTTAAAAAATTGTTTAAACAAATTGTTTACTAACAATTTATTTTAATACTTTTTATCAACAATTTTTTTTATACCTTTGTATAACACACTCTCTGTAGTTAATTTTGTCTATCGCTGCCAAATCAACTATGAGAATTAAGTAATTGAATCAAATAAATATTTTAAATAATTAAATAAATACAAGTACACAAATAAATAATTAACAACTAAAAATAAAAAATAATAAGGAATTGAAATAATTTCTAATTTAATTTATTTTTATTTATTTACTTATTAGTTTACTTAGTTATTTATTTCTTTATTTATTTATTAATTTAAGTTTATTTAATTATTCATTAATATAAAAAATAAAAATAAAGCTTTAAGTAACGGAATGTGTAATAAGCGCGTGGAGAGCCCGTAGAGCCACATGGCACGCTACGCTGCTGCGTATGCCGGCCGCGCGCCGTCTGATTGATCAACTTTATTTATTAATAATTCAGTAAATAATAGTTTAAGCCAAAAATTTTAAAGAAACTTTTAGTTTAAAATTTTATTTTCTTTCACTCTGTAAAATAAAAATTATTCATTCTGGGACACCCTGTATGAATATTTATGCTGCATAAGTGGACATGTAAAACTAATTATATTGTTCATATTTCATTCACATATGTTTATATACTATTAAATATAAAAATTTATTCCCAGATACGGTGGCATATTAACTACATGTATCATTATGTCTGATCATATATGAACTAATATGATCACATTTTGTGCCATGTTAAATGTGCAATTTAATCATGTATGGCGATAAATAACGACATATGAATGTATATGCTCCATATATAGACATGTAAAATTTATACTGTTCATAATTTACTTATATATGTTCATATACTATTTGATATGAATATTTATTCTCCGGCACAGTGTCATATCTGAATACATGTATCATTATGTCTGATCATATATGAACTAATATGATTACATTTTGTGCCATGTTAAATGTGCAATTTGATCATGTATGGCGATAAATAACCTTATATGAATAACCTTATATACTCCATATATGGACATGTAAAATTTATATATGTTTATATCTCATTTATATATGTTTGTATCTCATTTATATACATATGTACATATAGTATCAGAAATGAATATTTTTTCCCGGGAAGAGTCAGATATTTAAAATAGAAAACATTTTTGAAACTAAAAAGGAAATATATGAAATATTTTCAATTATTTATATAAGTATAGTAAAGATTTTAAAAAAAGATAGCACTTCGGCCATACAGCTATTTATTAAATAATGAAACTATGTTTATTTACTACAAGGGGCGTTATCTTAACTTTTACTGCCAAAAAACTTCAATTAATTAGAGAAAGACAAAAAACATTAATCAAAAAATAAACATTAAATAAAAAAATAGAGTCTTAACTTTCTTGTATATTAATAAGATATATCTACCCACACAGCACACTTTATCCTGAGGATATCTCAAATTATCCCAGACAGACGAAGGCGATCCCACGGATATCTCAATGAGTAGCTCCCGGGATATCCTACTTAAAATATCGTAAAATATCTTAAGATCTCATATGATGTCCTATTAATATATTTTGATATCCCAAAAAAATATCTTAAAATATTATAAGATATTGTAAGATATTCTATAATATCTTACGATATCCTGTTACATCCAAATAATATCCAATCATATCTTTTATCTCTACAATTAATAGAGCGTAAATCAAGTGTAAAGGAAAAGTGAATTATAATGTAATAAAAGAGTGACAAAAGAGTTAATTAAATCTCTACGAAACGTAAATTAAAACAGAACATAAAGAAAGTACACTTATCGAAACAATGTGGTATATATTAATAATACTAAAAAATTATAAAAAATGATATTAAAAAATTTTTTTGGTTTTATACAAACAGAGCAAAAACAAACTTTTTAATAAGTTATTCCACATGCTATTTTGCACGCATATGTAAAAATGAATAAAAAATTAAAACTTCATATTTATTCATAAAAATATAAGTTAACTATACATATTTCATCCTTCTTATAACATCTATTGTAATGATATGTATGCATAACAAATATGTATGCATAGACAAGAAGTGTTCATGGATTATCACGTGGCGTTAGGATGCGTACGGTCTTCGAAGTCAAGCAACGTCGGCGATGGTTGACACTTGGATGGGTGACCGTTTTTTCAGATATAGAGATTAAATATGCTTTAACGGGTACGACTGTGGCTTGGCTGAAACATGTTGTTATAGTCTTCTTCCTCTTACAAGATTACCGTAAAAATAATTAGAATTTTTTATTTTTTGTTCAAGTTTTTTCAATTCTTAGAAACTCTCAAAAATACTTAGAAATATTCAAAAATTTTTTTAATTAATTAAAATTTTTCATTTTTAAAGTTTTTTCGAGAAACGTTTCAATTCTTATAAAAAATCAGGATATTTATTCAGAAATCCTGAAAAAAAATTTTTTAATTCTGACAAATTTTTTCACTAGGGTATATTACGATATCTCAGGAAATCCGTTGGACATCCTCTGGATATCGTTTAAGATATCTACAGGATGTCAAATCGGTGGACATTTGTGCATCCCTTGGATATCCCTTGGATATCGCAGACGGTCTACGGATATCCAACGATATTGCGATATCCCAAAATGACATCCCTAGGATAAAGTGTGCTGTGCGGATATTGTGTTTTTAGTAGTGTCTCTGGTCATAATGGTTTCAATACAAAGAGCTTTTTTTAATTATAAACAAAACCCAGATAGCACAGTTTCTTTCTAAAAATTTCGCAAGGTATTCTTTCTTTCTGAACGGTAATTCCTTAGGAATTCGTAGAAGAATGCTTTAAGAATAACGTAAGAAGTTACGTGCACTATGATTCGAATTCTTCAGAATTTCTCAAAGTATTCATACAGAATTACTTGTTGGAATTCCTGAGAACTTCTTAAAGTATTCATTAGAACTTCTCCAAGTAGATATCTCAAACGATATCCACAGGATGTCCTGAGATATTGTAATATATCCTGGTGAAAAAATTTGTCAAAATTAAAAAAAATTTTTTCACGGTTTCTGATAAATGTTCCGATTATTTATAAGAATTGGAACGTTTCTCAGAAAATTTAAAAAATAAAAAATTCTGATTAATTTAGAGAATTTTTTAATATTTTTACTAACAGGGAATCTTACGAACCCGAAAACTCTGATTTTAATGAAACTTGATACAAATGTAGAGGGAGTAAATATATGAATTTAGGAAATTTTAGTTGGTACTCTTACAAACGGTTTGAAGGGTTAAAATCACCCTTCAAAAATTGAGGGTTTTTGCCTTTTTTCGATATATTTCGTAAATTAACAAAATATCAAAAAACGTTTTATACAAAAGTTTTACAGCATAAATACTTCTATTTAACAAGGCTGTTCATTTTTTGAAAAAAATTTTTTTTCAAAAATTTACCCTTTATACCTTTCCTATGTTAAATATTTATTCCATCAAAATTTCAATTTTAGTGAAATTCGGCACAAATGTAGAGGGAGGCAATACATGGATTTAGAAAACTTTAGTTGATGTTCAAAAACAGTAAATATAACGATCAGAGGAGCCTGCCCCAATGACCTTGGCATGTGTGTCAAGCTTACCCTCCTCAGTGACGTCCACGCTTGTACTTTACGACAAGGGTTTGCGACATTAGATTTGAAATTGTAGCAAAATAGCGAATTTAAAATGTTTGGGTTAGGTTAGGAAAAAATACGGGGAGGGGATGCAGGGGGAGAAGAGGAGCCTCTCCCCCGCCCACGCGTTTTCTAAGAATAACCCAACCAATTTTATGTTGCTATTAAAATAATGCAAAAATTATATCACTCAATAATATAAAATGCATGATTTGAATGATTGCTAATCCATATGCAAAGTACAGAGAACGTGTGGGCGGGGGAGGGGCTCCACTTTTCCCCCTGTATCCGTTCCCCGTATTTTTTTTAACCTAACCCAAACATTTTAAAATCGCTATTTGGCCACAATTTCAAATCTGAAGTTGCAAACACTTGTGGTAAAGTACAAGTGTGGACATCGTTTCGCTCTGTAAGCGGGGGAAAGAATGTGGGTGGACCTCGCTACACGTGGAAAGTTGCAAACTCATCTGATACTCCTATACTGAATAATTATGTGTTGTATTTGTTGTACCTTGCGGTGCAACAAATAATCTTATTGGGTTCGTTGCTGCCTTAGGAGTAGAAACTCGCGAAAAGAAGCTTTCGTTGGCAGAGTCCTCGAGTCACCAACATACTTGTTATTAGTAATTAACAAAAGAAGTGTTTATTCTCTGTAGTTACAAGGCTGTTCTTTACACTTGCGATCGGCGAAGGTGCCGTGTCGTTTTACTCAGAGGTGATAAGATGCGGCGCGCGGCTCTGAGATAGCGCGCTGTATATTTACTCGCTCAAGATGCGTTGTGACTAAGTCCCGAACTTCAAGTTCGTATGCTAATCTCGCCAGCCGTATGTATCGGCTTGATTGACTATCACTGATCCCGCGGCCTGCTGTCCGGCAGCGGCTTAAGTAGTGCCGCGGATTTGGTATAATAGTGGGGCAATGGGCCCTCCGCATGACCATATATGGTCATAACCGCGCGCATCCGGCGCGCGGGAAATATTCGCGAGCTTAACAACAATTGCAAAACGCAAATATGCATTTCCGGTGGCATGATCGTTGCTAAGCTAAACTTCGCTAAATTCCATGCGATGCCCGGTGCGTTGACCGGTGCGATGGCCGGCCGGCAGCGCACGAGGCATGTTACTTGACACCTCGCGATAACGAGCCTTTCTTGGCGAGTTATTCTAATCTATCTTTTATAATTTAATTTTAATATTCTATATTATATTATATTATCGGTTGCGAGTGTTTCGCTCACAACATATTTATGAAACTTTTTTGTTAATAACTTTTTAACGAATCACGACCGGCGGCTAAAATCTTTTGAAGGTCACTCAGGAGAGTGACCTTGACAACATATGTCAAGGCCGAGGTCATCAGGGCGGGCTCCCCTGATCGATATATTTACCAATGGTTTATTAGACAATACAAGTGTGTGTTTCGCGGTGTTTAATAAACTTTTGTTCCCCATTTCTTGTATATATCTTATTTTTACAATTTATATTTTAGAATGATTAAGTTATTAATAATAGTAAAATTGTATTTTACATGTATAAAATTTTTTAATTTGCTTATTAGGTAAAAATTTGCATTTTTAACATAAATATTGTATACAAATATCACAAGCACATAAAAAAGTTGTTTGAACAGAACTTCGGCAAACTTGATCGAGGTCGATAATGTAGAGTCATTTGTTTATCTTTGTTCATAAAAATATTTGCTTCAAAATACAAATTATGTAGCTCTACGTACAAATAAATGGTATTCAGAATAAATGAGGAATAAGAATGTCTGTTAAGTTAGCACCCCCACCACAAAAATTCAAAAAAATAATTATGCAGAAATTATGTGCTCTTTATGTGCTAATTTTTGGCTGCATTCGTGATTTTTGTGCTCAAGCGGTTTAGCGGGAAATCGTAAATGAAAATGGGGGTGCTAGCTTAACATAAGTTAGCACCCCCACTCATTGAAATTATACGCAAGACAAAAAAATTACTATGGTAGAATTATGTGCTTTTTATGTGCTTTCAAACGCATTAAATGAAATTAGCTTATCTGTAATAATTTAGAAGATATACAACAAAAAAGATCGATATATCACAAATACCAGAGTAAAGTGCCAGTTAAAATAGAGATAGCGAAATGATTCTCGTCTTAAAATCTTTCTACATTTATGTGCTTCTAAAATATGCACAACAGGATTTTTGTGCTCACCCCTACCGGCCCGGAAACCACCTCTGACGTAAATTTGCAAGAGTAAAGTGCCAGTTAAAATAGAGATAGCGAAGTGATTCTCGTCTCAAAATCTTTCTACATTTATGTGCTTTTAAAATATGCACAACAGGATTTTTGTGCTCATCTCCAGCGTTTGAAAAACCACCTCCAACTAACTTTTTTAACGAAGAAACTATGCATTAAGGAATATAAATAAAATTTATGTCGAAAAAATGTCGAAACATTATTATTTTGCGTTATTTCCTTATATCTCTTTACAATGTACATAAACAAATCATATTTAAGTAATTCAATGAAGTTGTACTAATTATGCAATAAAGAATTATTTAAGAAATCAGTTGTTTAAAATGTCAGTTGAGTATATTTGTTAAACTGTTCGTTAAGATGTCATATAACTTTTTAAAGCTCTTTCAGAAATATTGTTTTATAAGAAAATGTTAAGGGATACGCAATGTAACGTTTGATACAGAAGAAAAGAATTAAAACATAAAAATTGAATAAACGTGTACATATATAATATAATTTTATTAATATGTATATAAGTAGACATATGTTGTGCGCGTATGTTTGTGTGAGTGTTTACTAAAGATCTTTATCAAAGATAATCTGAAACTTACTGGAAAACTGATATTTCTGAAAGATTCTAATTAATCAATAGTTATTTGTGCAAAGTGATTTAAGGCAGCAATTACATAACTTTTTCCTTAAGGTAGAAAGGTAAAAAATGCAAAAAATGATAAAATTTTTCTTGACCGCGACCACGTTGCTAATCCTCGATTGCGATTATTTTTTACATATTTATCTTAAAGGAAAAATAACATGATTGCTACCCTAAACTCACATTTGCAAAAGTAACTACTGTTTTGTTAGAATCCTTTCTTAACCTCTACAAATGATCAGTAATGTTAGCAGGTTAAATATTCTATTCAACAAATCAAACGGCTAATGGTTTGACATGATCATTTGCTACACAAATGATTTGTTGAAAGAATCGAAGAATATTAGTAGTCTTTATGGTGGTAATTGCTGCCACAACAAATAAAAAATAAATCAAATTCATTCCTCGAACTGCTACATTTGTTGTCACTATTGTTGTACCCCTCGTTGTGAGTACGATTTGGGATCGCTGCCAGAGATCTCGCGAGGAAGGTATTTCGTCACGTACACCGTTATTTGTCTTGAACACTTTTATTCTTGTATTCAGTTACAATGGGTAGATCGCGACCCCGCAAGGCAGAGCGTCGTGGTTGTGTGTTTACAATAAGTTATCTCGGCGATACACGACCCCGCAAAGCAGAGTGTCGTGTGTAGTCTTAGTTTGTCTACTTCGGATTGACCCGATCCTCACCTTCTTTCGCCGGTTTATATATCCGATAATTCGGTAGTTGGATCGAAAGAAGGGGAGGATTGCGTGAGGGCGTAAATCGGTCAGTATTCCAAATTATTGCTTAGACAGCAAGTGCTGTCTAAGGAGCATTGCGCTAATTGTCGAGCGGATTGCGCGAAACCTCGCGCGGTGCGCTCGATGCTGACTGCAGCTGACCGACTTACGTCATCGTGTTACTGACACCTTATCGTTATGAGTGTGTCACTCATAACACTATAGTTACAAATCAAACTTATTATAGTAGCTTCTGTTTTGTTAATTTAACAAAAATATTTCTCTCAGTGCGCATACGCACACACTCACACTCACACTCACACAAACATACACGCACAACATATGTCTACTTATATACATATTAATAAAATTATATTATATATGTACACGTACGTTTATTCAATTTTTATGTTTTAATTCTTTCCCTCTGTATCAAATGTTACATTCCGTATCCCTTAACATTTTCTTATAGAACAATATTTCTGAAAGAGCTTTAAAAAGTTATATCTTAAAGAGTTTAACAAATATACTCAACTGACATTTTAAACAACTGATTTCTTAAATAATTCTTTATTGCAAAATAGTACAACTTCATTGAATTACTTAAATATGATTTGTTTATGTACATTGTAAAGAGATATAAGGAAATAACGCAAAATAATAATGTTTCGACATTTTTTCGACATAAATTTTATTTATATTCCTTAATGCATAGTTTCTTCGTTAAAAAAGTTAGTTGGGAGTGGTTTTTCGAACGCTGGAGGTGAGCACAAAAATCCTGTTGTGCATATTCTAAAAGCACATAAATGTAGAAAGATTTTGAGACGGAAATCACTTCGCTATCTCTATTTTAACTGGCACTTTACTCTTGCAAATTTACGTCCGCGGTGGTTTCCGGGCCGGTAGGGGTGAGCACAAAAATCCTGTTGTGCATATTTTAGAAGCACATAAATGTAGAAAGATTTTAAGACGAGAATCATTTCGCTATCTCTATTTTAACTGGCACTTTACTCTGGTATTTGTGATATATCGATCTTTTTTGTTGTATATCTTCTAAATTATTACAGATAAGCTAATTTCATTTAATGCGTTTGAAAGCACATAAAAAGCACATAATTCTACCATAGTAATTTTTGTGACTTGCCTATAATTTCAATGAGTGGGGGTGCTAACTTATGTTAAGCTAGCACCCCCATTTTCATTTACGATTTCCCGCTAAACCGCTTGAGCACAAAAATCACGAATGCAGCACAAAATTAGCATATAAAGAGCACATAATTTTTGCATAATTATTTTTTCGAATTTTTGTGGTGGGGATGCTAACTTAACAAACATCATATTATGTGCACATGTATGCATGTAATAATGATTGGCCACAACTCCAGCATTCAAACAAAAGTTACGTTAGTATGTATTTGATTGTGCGCATATTACCATATACAGTTAAATAAACATAATATTTATTTTGGAATTTTCCAATATCCAACAGATGTAAATTTTGAAATAGAATACGATTTTTTCAAAGAAAGTGCAAAAAAATTCGTGAAAATTCTTAATTTTTACGATATATTCAATATTTTAAAGCGCCATTTTGGATTCTGCCATATTTGTTTGTTGTTAGTATTATTTTGTGATTATATTACATCCATCAGAATGGTTTTATGCATATTTGAGATCAATTATTAACAATAAATATGAGAAAAAAGCGAAATTTTAGTATTTTCCGACGTTTCGACTTCCATATTGCATCCGCCATGGTAAAATTCAGTTTACTAAGTACATAATTTTTAAGTATAAACAAAAATTGCACGGTTTAAAAAGGTTCCGACCAAATAACAAAGGTGTATTATGATCAAAATTTCAAATTAAAACCAAAAAACCTGTAAAAAATAGGTTCTTTTTTTTAATCTCATAAATCATCAAAAATGTGGAATTTTTTCGAATTTTTAAGATCAGAACCGAAAAGAGCATACTCAAAAATACTTGGATGTGCATTTCTTATGGATATTTTTGTCATTTTCACTGAGTGCTAAATGATTAAAGTGTACAATGCGAAACAGTGCTAGTTTGACGTTAAAGGGTTAAATATGATAGTCGCATGACAGTTTGTAAAATTAAGGTAAAATTGTCGTAAAAGAAGAGAGGAAGATTCTTTTTGAAAAAGGAGAAACGAAATAAAAAAACGAAAGAGAGAAACAAATAAAGAATAAAAAAGAAAGAAAATTAAGTAGTCTGAATAATTAAAATGTGTGTGAGAGAGAGAGAGAGAGAGAGAGAGAGAGAGAGAGAGAGAGAGAGAGAAAGAGGGAGGGAGAAAGGGAGAAATGGAGAATAGGAAAGGAGAGTTTTTTTTTTTTAAGTTAAAAAGTAATAGTATTTTTTTAAAGCTAAAAAAAGAAGAAGAATAAATGAGAGAAAAAGAGATAAAATGAGAGATATAATAAAAAAGAGAAATACAATAATAGATAAAAATAATGTGTAATACTATGATATCTTGTATATATTTATGTTAAAATCTAAAAATAACACAGGCACACAAAAAAAAAGTGGTTGGTCCGGCGGACTAGACTAGTCAATCCTTATGTATTTCGACCCGCTGAATCCGAATCTAAGATCAGAATTGCAAAGTTAGCTCGCATTTTCTAACCACAAAAAAAATTCTTTTTTAATTACACAGGCACACAAAAAAAAAGTGGTTGGTCCGGCGGACTAGACTAGTCAATCCTTATGTATTTCGATCCGCTGAATCTGAATCTAAGATCAGAATTGCAAAGTTAGCTTGCATTTTCTAACCTCAAAAAAAATTTTTTTTTAAATATTGGTCCAGTGGGCCAGACTAGTCAATTCTTATGTATTTTGATCTGCTGAATCCGAATCCAAGGTCAGAATTGCAAAATTAGCTCGCATTTCCTAACCTAAAAAAAATTTTTTTTGAGGTTAGGAAAAAATGAGCTAATTCAGCAATTTTCACCTTGGATTTGGATTCAGCGGGTCAAAATACATAAGGATAGACTAGTCTGGTCCGCCGGACCAACATTAAAAGAAAATTTTTTTTTGAGGTTAGGAAAAAATAAGTTAATTTAGCAATTCTGACCTTGGATTTGGATTCAGCGGGTCAAAATACATAAGAATAAACTAGTCTGGTTTGCCGGACCATCATTAAAAAAAAAAATTTTTTTGTTTTAGGTTAGGAAATGCGAGCTAATTTTGCAATTCTGACCTTGGATTCGGATTCAGCGGGTCAAAATACATAAGAATTGACTAGTCTGACCCACCGGACCAATATTTAAAAAAAAAATTTTTTTGAGGTTAGAAAATGCGAGCTAACTTTGCAATTCTGACTTCAGATTCGGATTCAGCGGGTCGAAATACATAAGGATTGACTAGTCTAGTCCGCCGGACCAACCACTTTTTTTTTTGTGTGCCTGTGTAATCATTCAAAATCAAACAAAAAGGAAGAAATAACTTTTGTAATTAATTCGTATATATTTTTTAACAATGTTTATATAATCATTTTAGGCTATTATTTGTATCTGTTAAGCATTACCATTATTTAAAAAAAAAAAAATTATATTACTTATTATTACCCAAAAAAAGCAGAACTTCGAAACCGTTTTCTATTTATACACGCACGTAGCGCAGAAAGAGAACCAATCAGCATCAGAAAAGAGCAGACAACATTTCGTAACATTACAGTGTCAATATCAGACGGCTTTAAAGAATAGATTTATGTATGTTATGTATTTTGTATTTCTTTATAACTTTTTTTAATGTGTATAATGTTTTTAAAGAAGAAAGAAAATTAAGTAATGAACTAATGTATGTTAGAATGCTTACTCTCTATCTCTTTTTTATTCTTTAAATCTGTATATAATTATTTATATAATTATGGCAATTATTATTATTTACAAAAAGTAAAAAGCTAAATAGCGCGCGCCTGTGTTGTTCTAGTATTATAAATATAAAATGCAAACAATAATAAATATATATAAAAGTAAAAAAATTAATGGTAAAAAGAATATTTAAAAAAATATCCTTTGAGACATGCGTTATTCACACTATTGCCATGCAATCAATAACGGAATTTTTTGACAAATAAAATTTTTTCCGCTTTTTTACATATGCTGATAAGTAAAAAACATTTACAATTGCGTAATATTCCTGAATGAATGATTTTGTATAATTTCCGTAATTTGCTCATTCAGTTATGGTATTGACTTTCAGCATTATCTCGATTTACTTAACTGTCAGATATGAATGAATTGCGTCATATCCTTCTTTTATGCAGAAAACATTGATATGAATAAATTTCATTCATCAGAATGTTTTTTTGAAATACCAGCCTTTGTTTTTCCCCACCCGGTTAGCAAACTGTATCATATAAATAGTAGTTGCAACGGCAGTCTAAGTTGCAAGTACACAGGCAGCGGATCAGCCTATTACACCGATTCGTAAGCAAGAAGAAACCCATCAAAAGTATCATGTATCTCTTACCATTGTTACTCGTAAACCTCTTTTTGGGCTTAAATGCCCACTTCACTTTGGGACTCGCTGGCGCTGGACTCGCTGGTGCGGGACTCGCTGGTGCGGGACTCACTGGTGCAGGAGTCGCTGGTGCGGGACAAGGTTTCGCAGGACAGGCTGCCGCTGGACTAACTGCCGCTGGACAGGTTGCTGCTGCACAAGCTTTTGCGGGATTAACTGCCGCTGAACAATCTGCGGCACAAGTTGTTGCTGAACAAATTGCCGCTGGACAAGCCTTTGGAGGACAAGCTGCTGCTGAACAAACTGCTGCTGGACAAGCTGCTGCACAAATTGCCGCTGAACAAGCCACTGCTGGACAAGTTGCTGCTGGACAGGCTGCTGCCGGACAAGTTGCCGCTGGACAAGCTGCTGCCCAGATTGCCGCTGAACAGGTTGCCGCTGGACAAGCCTTCGCTGAACTAAGTGCTGTTGAACAAGCTGCTGCACATGTTGCTGCTGCTCAGATTGCCGCCGCCCAGGCCACTGCAGGATTAACTGCCGCAGAACAAGCCGCTGCACAGATTGCCGCAGGACAAATTGCCGCAGGACAAGTTGCCGCTGGACAAGCCTTCGCAGGACAAACTACTGCTGAACAAGCTGCTGCACAGGCTATTGCTGCACAGGTTGCTGCTGGACAAGTTGCTGCTGGACAGACTGCTGCAGGACTAACTGCCGCTGAACAAGCTACTGCACAGGCTGTCGCTGGACAGATTGTTGCTGGTCAAGCTGTTGCAGGAAATGCTGCTGCTGCTAAACAAGCTGCTGTACAAATTGCCGCTGGACAAATTGCCGCTGGACAAGCCTTGGCTGGACTAAGTGCCATTGAACAAGCTGCTGCACAAATTGCTGCTGGGCACATTGCCGCTGGACAGGCTGGAGCATTCGCGGAAGTAGCTGGCGCTGGACTTGCCAGACAAGTCAGACATGTCGCTGGACAGGCTGCCGCTGGACAAGCCGCCGCTGGACACGCTACTGCTGGACAGGCTGCCTGCTGGACAAGCCGCCGCTGGACAAGCCGCCGCTAGACATGCAACTGCTGGACACGCTGCCGCTGGACAAGCTGCCGCTGGACAAGCTGGTGCGAGAAAAGCTAGACATATTGCTGCTGGACAGGCTGCCGCAGGTCTCGCTGGCGCTGGAGTTGCTGGTGCCGGACTTGCTGGAGCAGGATTCGCTGGTGCTGGATTCGCTGCCGTAGGACAAGCTGCTGCTGGACAAGCTGCTGCTAGACAAGTTGCCGCTGGACAAATCGCCGCTGGACAGGCTTTTGCAGGACTAACTGCTGCTGAACAAGCTACTGCACAAGTTGTTGCTGAACAGGTTGCCGCTGGACAAGCCTTTGCGGGACAAACTGCTGCTGGACAAGCTGCTGCACAAATTGCCGCTGAACAGGTTGCTGCTGGACAAGCTACCGCTGGACAGATTGCCGCTGGACAAATGGCCGCTCGACAAGCTGCTGCCCAGATTGCCGCTGGACAGTTTGCCGCTGGACAGGCTTTTGCTGCTGGATTAACTACTGTTGAACAAGCCGCTGCACAGATTGCCGCAGGACAGATTGCCGTTGGACAGGCCATGGCGGGACTCAGTGCCGCTGAACAAGCTGCAGCAGAGATGGCCGCTGCACAAATTGCTGCTGAACAAGTTGCCGCTGGACAAGCCTTCGCAGGACTAGCTGCTGCTAAACAAGCTGCTGCTGCACAAGTTGCTGCTAGACAGATTGCTGCTGCACAAATTGCCGCTGGACAGGCCTTCGCCGGACTAACTGCCGCTGAACAAGCTGCTGCACAAACTGCTGCTGCACAAGTTGCCACTGGACAAGCAGCCGCGGGACTAACTGCTGTTAAACAAGCTGCTGCTCAAGTTGCTGCTGCACAGATTGCTGCTGGACAAGCTTTGGTGGGACTAACTGCTGCTGAACAAGTTGCTGCACAAATTGCTGCTGGAGAAATTGCCGCTGAACAGATTGGCGCTGGACAGGCTGCCGCTGAACAGTTTGGAGCAAGACAAGCTTTTGCAGGAGTAGCTGGTGCTAGATTTGCCAGACATGTTGCTGAACAGGCTGCCGCTGGTCAGACTGCTGCTGGACATGTTGCCGCAGGACAAGCTGCTGCTGGACATGCTGCTGCTGCTGGGCATGCTGCTGCTGCTGGACATGCTGCCGTTGGATATGGTACTGCTGCTGGAAAAGCTACCGCTGGACATGTTGCTGCTGGACAGGCTGCAGCCGGACAAGCTGGTGCGAGAAAGGTTAGACATGTTGCTGCTGGACAAGCTGCTTGGGGACATGCTGCCGCTGGACAGGCTGCTTTTGGACAAGCTGCTGCAGGACAGGGCTTTATGGGAGTAGCTGGCGCTGGGCAGGCTGCTGCTGCTCAAGCTGCCGCTAGACAGGCTGCCGCTAGACAAGCTGCCGCTGGACAAGCTGCCTATGGACAGGCTGGCGCTGGACAAGCTGCTTTTGGACAAGCTGCTTTTGGACAAACTGCCACAGGACAGGGATTTATGGGAGTAGCTGGCGCTGGTCACGCTGCTGCCGCTAGACAAGCTGCCGCTGGACAAGCTTCCTTTGGACAAACTGCCGCAGGACAGGGATTTATGGGAGTAGCTGGCGCTGGTCGGGCTGCTGCCGCTCAAGCTGCCGCTAGACAGGCTGCCACTAGACAAACTGCTGCTGGACAGGCTGCTTATGGACAAGCTGGTTACGGACAGGCTGCCGCTGGACAAGCCACCTTTGGACAAGCTGCTGCAGGACAAGGATTTATGGGAGTAGCTGGTGCTGGTTATGCTGCTGCCGCTAGACAAGCTGCCACTGGACAAGCTGGTGTAGGATTGGTTGGCGCAATGAGGACTGGCGCAGGAAGAGCTAGTGCCTTAGCAGTAGCTGCTTAAAAACAAACAAAAGTAATTTTTGAGGAATAACTGATGATGACGCAAGCAAAAGAAAAGATCGAAACCCAGACAACAATTAACTAAATTACAAATTTTTTTTTTTTGATGCATACTTTTGCAAACATTGAATGTATTTTTCACATCTTAATAATTCATCCTCGAAAGAAATGTAATGTAATTGTTTCTTAATAAATTAAAGGGTTTTTATCAGCATTCATTATTATATTATTTCCTCCATATTGTTTAATGTTATGTTTGATTATAATAGAAATCATATTTTCTTAATTCTTCGTGAATCAATCGTTGTTTTTCACTGTTTAATCAGACCTAATTTACTATAAAAACTTATAATTTTCAAAGAATTTTTGAGCTTAAAAAATTTTAAAAATACTGATATATTTTTTTTTTACATTTGAAAATACAATTGTGTAATAAATGTTGCTTAAACTGATTAGAAATTTTGAGTCCTTTTCAATACAAAATATAAAAATGCAAGATTGTAATCACAAGATTACATCATCTTCTAACAGTGTAAAAGCAGATGTCAAAAATATAAAGACTCTAACATGTTCAATCAGGAATCTGACGTTTTTGACCGGTGCTGGGTTAACCCGCCTCAGGTTTTTTTCTTTAGAACTGGCCAATCACAGCTATTCTATTCTTTAGAAGAATGGCTGTAATTGACCTTATGACATCATTAATCACTCCCAGAGCGATTAACCCAGGCCGGTCGAAAACGCTAAAAGTTCATTAAAATAAAAGAACGGAAAGAGAAGATAAATCGTCTATTATAATTATAGACGTGTGACGATATGACTTTAAAGTCATGATTAGTTAGAAGATGACGTAACTTGCGACAATCTTGCGTTTTTATACTTTGCACTGAACGAAACTTAAAATATGAGTCGAAATGTTTACATACTCGAGGTACATATTTTCACTTGTATTTGCGTTGCAACACGTTTAATATATATCCTTTATAATAAAGTTTTTGCACACGAAGTGTGCTGGCTATTTAGTGCTGGCTTTTATTGGCAATATTCTCTCTAACCGTATTATTTGAATTATTAGAGCCTTTTATTAACTGCAATTAATAATTTTTATTCTATTACTTTTATTTCCTTTTCTTCATAATAATCCTTCATAAAAATTTTTTCTTAATTTTTTTATGTAAGAAGAAAGTAAGATATATAGAGAAAAAAGTAATATTATAGTCCTTGTAAGTATTATAGTCACGCGTAATATTTCCGTTATTAGAGGACGTTTAATAATTCTTAGAGTCAGAAATTATAACCTAGCAATAAAAAACATTAGATAAAAGACTAATAAAAATACTTTTGTAATGTGGTACATATATTTGCTTTTATGCTACACTCATAAAAAACTTCTTTTTTCTAATCTTTTTTATCTGACCTTTTTGACATTTTAATTTATTAAAATTTTTAATACTGTTGTGAAAATCTTGGACATTTTTAAGTAATAATTAAACACACCGTAAAACTATTAACCGTAACACTGTTAAAATCTGATAAAAATAATTTATTTACATTTAATAAATAAAGGTTTTGTTAAAAATAATGATAGAAATAAATAATGTACGTAAATATATACTTAACATGATTAATTAAAATTTATTTTATATATGTATATATTTAGCATTCTGTGTTGTAGTTCGTTATTTTATTATTATTTTTTTAATAAATAGTAAGAAAATCAATAAGTTATAAATAAATTTTTCAAGTAGGAATTTTCTAGTAAACGAAGTACTAGCTCGGTATCGATTTATTATATATGATAATAGCACAATAGGTGCCAGTACTAATTTAATATTGGCGTGAAACTGCGATAAAAACCTCCTAACAGAAAATAGACTTGTAACAATACCAAAAATCAATACCAAAGCAGTACAGAAAATAAATACCGTTATAGTGTAGAAAATCGTTACCGTAGCAATATTGAATATTAGTACCGCAACAATACCGAAAATTTGTGTTGACAAGAAAAGGTATTTAAAAGATATTAAAAATAGATAGACAGATGGATAGATAGATAGATTTATTACTATTATTTTACATATTATTTTTATCCTTTTGAATCTGAATCTCTATCAATTTCCTCAACGATTGCACAATTTCATAAAGTCACAAATAAATGTTAAAAATTATACGAAATTGTTATTGGCTACAACTCTTAAATAAATTTTTGTGTGCTCAAAACTATAACAGTTTATGGTATTAAAATCCATAATATAAATTTTTTAGCACTAGATCAGTACCGAAGAGTGACTAACGCTTTTCGGTATCGTTTTAGGACATGGTACGATTAGATATCCAGTATCGATTTTCGATATGGAACCATCAATAATATAATTAAATATACTAGTGTAGTATTGAACCATTATAAAAAAAATAATATCCGTTTTTTTTTTATATCAATTCATAACACATCCTTATGACATACTGGTAAAACGTATAGGTACATTCCTACATAAGTTGTAAAAATTGTGTTTGAAACATATGTAATTCGCAATTATTTTTCTATACAATTGATAATGGGATTTTCAACCCAATCTTTACAGTTTGTTCCACTCTTCTATAATATATACTGATATATTAAAAGCATTACAGTTGCGTAACATTGCTAAACAAATAATTTAATATAATTTTAATAATTACTTTACTTAGTGGCTTTTGATATCATCTCTATTTACTTAATCACCAAATGTGAATAAATAATATTCTTTTTCTACGCCAGAACTATTGACTCTACTAAAAAATATTACTCTTTCAGATTCTATCTTTTTAAATATATACACTGAAAAAATTTTTCTTAATAGTATCTTAATAGTAAAATTTATTGACACAATAAACTTTTTGTTAATAGTATAAATATTATATTGAATCTTTTCATTAATCGTAAATAAATTTATTAATATAACGAATTATTCTTTGTTACAATAAATAAAACGTCATAATAATAAAATAATTCATCACCAATTTTAATAAATATTTCATTAATAGAATGAATATTTTATTGGAATTTATGTACAGTTTTGGTTCAGTGTATAAAATCTTTAATAGATTTATGAATTCATTTTATTGGAATACATTAATATGATCTGGAAACTTTCTAAAATATGCAAACAAATAATTAATAAATTTTATGTCAAAGTTTAATTCGAATAGATATAGACAAACAGCAAAAAAAGACAATTAAGCGCACTTTTACTGACGATCGCTGATTGCACGGAAAAAGATTAAATAGATTAGTAAAAAGTTTATTTTAATGGTAAATATAGCGATTCCAGTCGCGATAATTTTTTAAAGCCTTACAACGTTACAGTATGTACTTCCCCACTCAAACCGAAAAGTGATATAAATAGCGATCACGACAGTCTCAGTTGCAAAATTCCCGTGCAAGTACGAGATATCGTATCGTATGTACAGTAACAACGGATCAACCAGTTACACTTTTATCTACTAATCTCTTCGTTGTTGAATTACGAGAATCGATTAAAAACAGAAAGATAATTTCAACGACATTATGTATCTTTTGCCATTATTATTTTCGAATCTTCATTTGGGATTGGATGCTCCTTTTAACTCAATGGATTTCTCCACTGGAACTCTTAGTAAAACGAATCTTGCCTTGGATTTCTTTTACAAACCCTGGATAAATTTGTTAAATCATAATCAATATATCGCCAGTACCACAAACATTGACGACGATGTCTTCAAAATCACTATGAACGTGCAGCAGTTCAATCCAGAAGAGATCACTGTCAAAGTGATAGATGGTTGGGTGGTCGTTGAAGCCAAACATAAGAAACATAACAAGATCAATATTGCGACCCGGCAATTCGTGAAACAATATCTATTACCTAATCGCGTCGATGTCAATCAGGTAACATCTTCGATATCGAAAAATGGTATTTTAACGATTACGGCGCCGTTAAAACTGGCGGAAGAAAAGATGATTCAAATTGAGGTTGATGCGAGACAGACTGCCACTGGACAAACGACTGCTGGACAAGCTGGTACAGGACATGCAGAAAAAACTAATATCAAACAGGCTGGTGGAAGAACTAATAGTAAAGCAGACGCTGGACAGGTTACTGCTGAAAAGATTGTCGCTGAAAAGGCTAGCGCAGAATATACTAAAGCGCAAAAGACAAATGCAGGAAAAGCTAGTGCATATTATACACAGTGTGACTATTAAATTCCCGGATTAAAGCCATAAAAGAATAATTAACTATACAAAATAATTATATTTATTAATATAATCATTCAATATAGTTTTCTTCCTCTTAAAAAAATGTTTTCATCATTTTTGTACAACAAATACTCAAGAAGCATTCACCATCAGTTCTCTCGTCACAATTTGTTAGATTGATGATACATGCGCAAATTTCGTCGTTTTTAATTTAAAAAATAAAATGAGTCAACTAACGCTAAATCAGACGGATAAGATGGATTGTCAAATTTGAACACATTAACAAATTTACAAATTGTACATGCTCAACAAATATTGTCTCTAACTAGTCCGTCGTTAATACTAGATAAATAGCACTAGTAGTATTACCATATTAGTGAGAATGTCAGTTCAGGAACTTAATTGTCACACTGTGTATAACCGTCTAGAGACAGTAGAAGGGCAACAGAAATTACTTGAAAGCAAATAATGGCAACATAGAGAGCAAGATTTAAAGCCTTGAAATAGAATAGATTATGGAATTTTTTTCTTTGCTATAATATTCATGCATACACTTTATCTTGTTCTTTTCACTTTACTCTTACAAGATTACATGTCTTGTTATTGGCTAATATAACCATAATGTATTTTTTATTGTATTATGTATTATTTACATATATATTTCATATTGGATAAGTTACTGAAATACATAATAGTTTGAGAGAAAATATAACATGTTCTTGTATTAATGATAAAATAAAAGTTTTTATATCAGTATTTAATGTTGTATTGTTTGATATTTTTTTATATTGTTTATGGCTACATTCGATTAATCGAAATCATATTTACAAGTATAAAAAAAACATACGCGCATATTTTTACACAATTTTTCTCTTGTATTTACACTGAGAATAGCTGATAATAATAAATAAATTACTATTACAATAATTATTTACAATAGATACTTTTCCGAATTTTAATATTTTTTCATAACTTTTGTGGTAAACAGCTTTGTTGTGACTCCGACAACGATAATCAATCGGGGGAGCCCGAAAAATATGTAACCTACTAATTTTTTTGGCCATTTTTTCGAAATAATTTAGTAATTATTTACATTAGCGATTCCTCAACGATTTTGATGACCTTCAAATATGTTGTCAAGGTTATCATTCTGAAGAACTTTTCCCTATACATGTTACCGCTGCTCAGCCTTAGTTTTTGAGTTATACACAAAAAATTATTAACACAAAAGTTTAATAAATACCATACTTTTTTTATTTGCATTAGAATGTTTTGGTAATACTTAAGGAGAGCTCATTCCTTACCGCACAAAACAAATGAATCTGGCAGAAAAAAGTGTCGCTCTGTCCTGCAAAGGGAGATATTAACAGTTAAAGTTGACAAAAAAGTTTAATAAATATTATTATTCTTAAATTTTAAAGCATGAAAATTTGCAAAGGGTTATGTAGAGAACGCGTGGGCGGGGGAGGGGCTCCGCCGTAATTTTTCTTAACCTAACCCAAACATCGCTATTTGGTTAATGCAAAAACATTGGAAACAAACAGCGTGGAAAGTTACAAACCTATGTGGTACTGTACAAGTGTGGTTTATTTTACGTTTCATAAATACGATAATATCAGTGCTTTACGTAAAGTAAACGACATCTACGCTTGTACAATACCACATAGGTTTGCGCTGTACGTTTCCAATGTTTTTGCATTAACCAAATGGCGACTTTAAAATGTTTGGGTTAGGTTGGGTTAGAAAAAATTACGGGAAGGGGGTGCAGCGGGAGGAGCAGAACCCCTCCCCGCCCACGCGTTTTCTGCTGTACCAGACTAGGATAGAAGTCGCTACAATTGTTTGTTTCTACATTGTTCTGCCGGTAGAGCTGCTTTAGAGACTCTTTACTAAGAGACGCGACAATCCTGAATTTTGAAACAAAATGGCGACAACGTATATAGAAAACTGCGTATACTGCGATTGTAATTGTGATTGTGATTGAACGTTTGAAGTCATAAATAAGTTTTAACTCATAAATAAGTAAGGCCATAAAACAAAAAAACATTTAAAACATAAAACATAAAGCATATAATTATTTTTATAAAATGGAAGTAATTTTTCGAAGATGTATTCCTTATTTAAATAACATAAACTGTAATTTAATTAAATTTTTCTCTCAGGAAATGACTCATGTTTGATGTGACTCATTACAAAATTGTCATGGCTTATTTGACAAAATAATGAAATATTTTATGCAATTTCGAACTAGAATTTTGTGCAAAAAACAACCAGTGTTTAAAAAAGCAGTATATAACAGTAAGACTATGGCAATGCATTCTATTGTTAAATAATAAACTATCTTGTAATGTTACAATGTACTTTTTTTTTGTATCTTTGCCCTTTTCTATATTCTACCGCGCGCTAATAATATTAAAAATGGGAATATGATTGAGGACAGTTGATTGGTTCCGCCATATTGTTTCACAGCCAATGAAAACATACAGGATTGTCGCGTCTCTTAGGGTGTGTTCGAGGAGACGCTATTAGCGCTATCAACAGTTTATCCTTGTTTTACTTTTAATAAGTAATAAAGATGGACTGATGCTGGTAGCGCTAATAGCGTCTCCCCAAATGCACCCTTAATAAAGGGTCTCTAGACTGCTTTAAATAGAAGCGCCTATTTTTTCATGTAGCTTTCAGGAGCTATTTTTTCGGGCTCCCCCGATTGATTATCGTTGTCGGAATCACAACAAAGCTGTTTACCAAGAAAATTATGAAAAAATATCAAAATTCGGAAAAGTACCTATTGTAAATAATTTCAGAATTATTTATACTTGTATTTACAAAAAAATAATTTTAAGACAAAATGTTCTAATAAAAGTTACTTATTTTTTAATGTAAATTACAAAAATAGTTGGTTTTATATAGGTATTCATAAGTTTATTTGAAATTTCAAACCTGCGCTGTATCCTAAGAATAGCGAAGAGGAGTACATATGTATATGTATGGTCAAACCCCGTTGCGCGGGCTTTCCTAGGATTGACTGGCCAATGCGCGGAATAACCAAGCGTTTTGGTCAAAGCCTGAAATAGTTTTGTATTTCGGCCTTTGACTGATATGTTTTTAATCCATCCTAGGAGTGGCTAACATGGCTAGTCAAAGCTAGAAACTGAAAAAATTACTTCGAACTTTGACTAGTCAATCCTAGGTGTGGCTTAATTCAGACTTTAAAAAATAAAGCCAAGATTTTTAAATAATATTTTTATTGTTAACATAAAATAGATTTTACTTAAAATAGACAAACCTTTGGTAAATATTTAGAACATAAAATATATTCTTTTTTAAGAACATAAAATGTACTCTCAAAAATGCGCGAATTTCAAATGTCTATATGTATTTTTATGAGCATCTTGTTTAGCGTGGAAAGTCATAAACCAATGTGGTGCAGTGAATGCTTTGCACACACACACACACACACACACACACACACACACACACACACACACACACACACACACACACACACGGGGGGGGGGTGCAAGGGAGCCTTCAGTCTCTCCTTCTACACTCACCTCGTCCAAGTCCACATAGGTTAACGACTTAGTGTTAGCGCGCGCGCGCGCGCGTGTGTGTGTGGTGTGTGTGTGTGTATGCAAAGCATTCACTGCACCACATGGGTTTGCGACTTTCCATGCTAAACGAGATGCTCATAAAAATACATATAGACATTTGAAATTTGCGCATTTTTTGCATAGCTTGTGCTGACAGCAACGCATTCGTGCCGTGAATTGCTCACGAATAGCAGACAGATTAGAACACCTGCAAGGCGCATAGCGGGCTTAGATGGCGTTATTGTAATTATGAAAACGCTTGGTTGTTTCGCGCATTGACCAGTCAATCTTAGGTATGCCTAAGATTGACTGGTCAATACGCGAAACAACCAAGTGTTTTGGTCAAAGTCCGAAGTGTTTTTTTCAGTTTCTGGCTTTGACCAGTCATGTTAGTCACTCCTAGGATGGACTAAAAACATATCAGTCAAAGGCCAAAATACAAAACTATTTCGGGCTTTGACCAAAACGCTTGGTTATTCCGCGCATTGACCAGTCAATCCTAGGAACGCCCGCGCAACGGGGTTTGACCATAACATATATAATTTACGTTACAATTAGACAGAAATTAATTTATTTTATTCGTCTTTCTTAGAATTTATATGATTGACAAAAAGAGATTTAAAAAAATTATTGTATTTACAATGTTTATTGTAATATAATTTTTAATTTAAAAAATACATATGTAGAAAAAGATTTAATAACCTAAAAAAACTTAAAATTTTTGTTATTTTATGCTTTATTTGTACAAGAGTTACAATATTATCTGTTTAACATCAGTAAAATGTTATTTAATAACAGTCGGTTTTATTTAGTTTACCACCACGTTTTATTTCCAGTACATAACGCACAGTTGCGATTTGTAACAGTTGTCACGTAACTGTCATAAAACATCAGGAAAAATTTTAAATGATTAATGTATTATCTTTTAGCAGTTAAGTGTTGTACCGAGTCATATCAAATTAAAAAATGTAATGGTAATATGAACAGCTGTTGGCTAAGTAAATTATGGTTATATCCACAATTGACTTAACAATTATTCCACAGAAGTTGAACAAATACTCCCACTTTTCTCGCACTGTTTATACACAGATCGAAGGACATCAAGATAAGATTAAACGTTTATCTACATATTCGCTGATACCTAGGCAACAAAATGTGCTCGACATTGTTAAGAATGTTTTTAATTCAAGAATAGTCATTGGAGATAATTTTTATGCCCCAACAGCGAGAAAGTTCAGTTCATATCACAATATTCTTTTTACCGATCAAGTAATCAAGAAGCACGATAGTGCCTCGCGCCAAGTGTACTAAATCTTTTTTATTTTGCTATAAAATTGTAGAAAATGTTTTTTATTTAAATATGGAATATATTATTAAAATAAAAAATATTATTAAAATATTTTTATGACTTCAAGCGGCACTTGCCATTCTATATTACGCGAGAAAAATGTTTTACATAAAAACATATATATAA
This sequence comes from Monomorium pharaonis, assembly GCF_013373865.1. Lineage (NCBI taxonomy): Eukaryota > Metazoa > Arthropoda > Insecta > Hymenoptera > Formicidae > Monomorium > Monomorium pharaonis. Next base: position 8,963,327 of record NC_050475.1, on the reverse strand, counting down.
AAAGATTGCTAATAAAGATTTATGAATCATTATCAGCAATATTTTCATTGAAATATCATCTTAAAAAATACATTTATTATAAATTTTACATCTTTATTCTTAATACATTTTTTTATTTAAAAAATATAGGTAAAAAATGTACAATAAAAATCAAAAATAAAAGAAGATTCAATGTATCGCGCTTATGCCTTGTTTGTGTAAGTTTTCATTTATAATTCAGGAATGGAATCATTAGAATTGCTAGAATTTTCATTTTTACTTGAATCAATTAACTGATAATATTGACTTAACTAAAAATATATTTAAAAATCATCTTATGTGATAGTAAAATAATATAAGAGAATTATACATATGCTCATTTCAAGCACAAAGAAAATATAGCTTTGTTTTTGAAATTTTATCAAAGAAATTTTTATATCACTTTTTTTAAATGCAATATGAAATTTTTTCACGTCTTTATAAATCCATGGCCAATTTAAAATTCCGATTCGGTATTGCTTCTTATTTCCATTAATCGCTTATTTTTCTAGAAAACATGTTCATATAAATTTATAAAAAGTTTTTTTTTTATAATACGATAACAGGTCAATATATCAAGCTAAGATAAATCTTCCTAATACAATATATTCAATAAACATTATATAAATATAACCGCGATTAAAAACCAGCCGTGTTAAATAATGTTAAACTTCGAAACGTTTTGACTATACTTAGTTCTCTTCAGTCATAATAAATTATCAATATGTATGAACTTAAATATGAATGAAATAACGCAAACGAAAATATACTTAAACAGTTAAAAAATGATGACCATTAAATAACCAAAAACGCATATCAAAATGTGACATAACAAATAAAAACGTGAATCAATAAATAATACAATTAAATAAATAATAAAATGAAAAATGATAAAATTTTTCCGCAAGTCGGTTTTCATATTAAAAGGACAGAATAGATATTCAATTAGTCTTGCCGATAAATCTAAAAGATCAAAAACTATGGAAAACGTGTTGTGAATAATGTTACGTCCGGGGGACTTCACATTTTATCATACGCTGATCTTTTAGAAATAAATAAGTTAGAAATATTTTGAGGCTTATCAATGGTCAAAAGGTCGCGGGACCCAAAAACTATGCGCCACGTGAAAGTGTCCGGTTTTCATAATCAGAAAGAGTCAAACACTAAAGTTATTAAAATTCGGCGGAAGTCAAGTCCCGTTGAAATAAAAGTTAAATATTTACGCAGCGTCACCGGGCTCTTGAACAGTTTAAGAGCATTTTCGGGATTTTTAACGACTGCAGATAAGTGCCAGATGGAAGTTAGATTACCCGAAAGGGGCAAGGGCACATTTGGTTTCAAGGATAATAATATTTTTTTTTACGGGCGCAATGTTTATCGAAAGAGAACCAGATCACCTCAAAACGCCCGAAAACCATAAAAGATTTTCTGAAACCAGATGCGTCTATTAACCCTAAATCCGCGCCTGGAAAACATAAATTTCTAGATAAGAGCGCCCTGACATTTCCAACTTCCCCTCCCTTACTAGATCCGAAAATTCCAGGTGGAGACAAGGAAAAGTGGGACCAATAGTCGGGGACCCTAATAAACAGTACTCCGAAACCAAATAACCACTTATCCAATGGGAACCTTTAGGAACTAGTTCCCACGCATTCCCGAAAAAAAGTCCTACCAATTAGAACATTTGAATCACCTACATCTGAATCCTCCCTCTGTAAGACTCTATATATACATATATAATACTAAGCAGTCAGTCAGGTAAAAAAGGTTCAGTTCAGTTCAGTTACGTTTACAGTTTAGTTTTTAGAGTTAGCTAAAGAGTTTTCCCCGTAGTTAGAGAGCAGTGAAATAATCATGTAGAATCAGTGCGCGAATAAACGTTAGTGCCGTTCCATCCGATCAAGAAATCTATTCGATTCCGACAGATTTGTTTGAGAACCAGTAATGAGTAAGTCCCACTATCACAATTTTTTTCTTTTGTTTTTACGTTACACATCTACTCTTTCTGTTTTAATTCATTAAGACAAGCTCCTATTATTTATAAATAATTTCCTCTTAGAGTTTTTCATCCCTCTTCCTTCCCTGGTGGGCGGATTCCGAGAGTGCTGCTCGAGAGTCCGACCGGTCGTTCCAGTACGCGGATTCCGGCCTTAGTGTTCGAGAGTCCAAACAACCATTCACGGTTTCAATTTCAAGAGTCTGCATTTCCTCACTTTCTCTCCCCGAATTACTTAAAATATAATATCACTCACAAGCAAACAGCTGCCCATTAGTTTTACACTTTCGAAATTTATATTAATAACCTTTGTGTATTTTTTTTAATTTTATTAATAACCCTTTGTTAAACCTTAAAACTTTTGTAACCGAAAATCTATTTAATCCTTTGCGTATTTTTAAACTTTGTAAACTCTTGCGAAATTTATTTAGAACCATTCTTGTAATTTAATCTTTATAAATTCATAGCCAACAAATTATGTTAAATCACGACTTCAGCGCCTATTTATATTCTTATAAAATTTTGGAACATTTAGAATAAATATTTTGTTTTTTTTTGTTGTTACATAAATTTCATCATTTATTTTAATCTATAACGACCTCTCCTCATCCCGAACAAAGACTGCGCCAGGTCCGATCCCGAGTTAAAACGATTCAATTCGTTGACTCGAAACTTGGACCGACGGACGTACGACTCGACACGGGTTATAGCGGGCCTATCGGCACGCTGACCTATATTTTTGAGTCATAAAAAGTGCGTTCGACCCAAGGCACCTACCCTCTCTTAATCTGTGTGCCTACGGGAATTCTACACGTTTTGTTACGTTCTTCCCTGCCTTACCTGTTCTCCCCGAAATATCCTTCCTACCAAATAAAGAGTTAAATCCCATAAGGCTGGACGTAACAATAACAAAAACTGATATGTGTATTGTGAAAAACTATAAACTTATATATGTTGAAAGATTCAGATATTAAAACTCAATAATAAAACGAGCAACAATCACACAAAGTATTCGACAAAACGTTAGAGACAAGTGTAACGTTTGGCAGTCAGAGACAGAATGAGCGAAATTTATTTTCCGTTAGTCATTTTCGACAAAATGTCAAATAAACAATAATAGAAATTGTCAAGACATTCCGTGTTCTTCTGTAAATTGATGCCATTAACTTGCTCCTTAATATGGATTATTTTTGAAATTAATCTTTTTTGGTATCTTGATTCAGAATCTAATATCTTGACGTTATCCCAATCAAACACGTGGTTATTTTTTAGCATGTGTTCTGTTACCACGGAGTGTCTCGATGACTCCAATTTTAAATTATTCGCATGTTCTTTAATTCTTGTACTTAAATGCCTCTTTGTCTGTCCTACATATGACACGTTACAATTTTTACAGCATATATTTTGTAGACAATATTATTCATTAAATTTATGTCGGTTATGTCCTTCTGCACCCTAATAAACATGTTTAATTTGTTGAGGCAACGAAAGCCGACCATGAACAGATCTTCATTAACAAAAGATGAGGTGGTTTCAGATATGTGTCTAACATAAGGTAATACAAAATATTTTTTGTTTATGCATTGACTTTCCGTCGTAGCCTGATTAGTTTGACAGTCTGTGAGTTCCATTTGATTATTGAAATGTTTCTTAAGTCTGTCATTAATTTCATGAAAAACAAGATTCAATGGATAATTTATCCGTTGTCCAATAATATATTGATGCAAAATTCGAGGTTCTTTGCCAAAAATATGGATCTGATAACATAACTATTCTATCTATTAGACTATAAATTGTTCCTATTTTGTGACAACGAGGATGATGCGAGAAAAACGACAAATATTTTCCCGAAAACGTATCTTTATGGAATCAATCAATAATGATCTTGTTGTTCTTGACTCTCAACAAAAGATCTAAAAAGCTGAGAGAACGGTTTTTTTCAAGTTCTAAAGTGAACTGAAGTCTCAAATGGAAGTCTCAATCGATAAAAAATTTTGATTTACATAGACTAATTGATCAACTAAGGCGTGAACGGCTAAATGCTTCTTACCTGTTAGATAAATTTATCCATCCTCATGTTTTAAATAGCATTATGATACATCATACTAACTCCTTTGATAAGTTTAAATTAAGAATATATAACTTACACCACAAAAAATTGGAATGGCTAGTTCAGAAAAATGAACTACGTAATATTAAGAAAATTAAACCAATTAGATACCAGTCAATAAAATCATTGAAGAATGATTCTATTGAGATTTTCTTAGACCCAAATAAGTTCAAGGACAAGACGAGGATTCCATATCGGAGACAAACAAGAAGTGTGTTTGTAAATCTATCTAGAAGTCACATCCTTGAAACAGTTTCGAATCTGTTACAATTGAGTAATAATTTTTGTCTTCCTCCTCGATTCAATAAAAAAAGTACCGTTCACGAGGATCATAAAAGATGTGGAAAATTTTAACAAATATATGGACCTAGAAACAATAACTAAAATGAGAAATGCGGTCATTCCACAGCTACACAGGTTTTTAACAACGGATCATATAGTTAACAACATTGATAAAGAACTTTTAGTTTGAAATTACGTGAAATAATCTTTGAATTTTGCAAAAAGAATCCTAATGTTATTTTTACTAGAGCGGACAAATGTAACGTCACTGTTGCTCTGGATAAACAGGAATATATTACAAGGATGGAAGAAATTCTGCAAGATGAAAACACTTATACGGTAGTTAAAAAAGATTCGAGTTGCATGTTGGAAAGAAATTTAAGCAATATGTTAAAGGAGTGGTTACGTAAAGGGTTCATTCAGAAAGAAACCTATTGGTCGCTTCATTTAAGTGACTCCAATTTACCCAGGGCTTATGACCTTTCTAAAATTCACAAACCGAATACACCTTTAAGAATCATTGTTTCGTCGGTAAACACTGCCCTATATCGACTTGCGAATTACATACATAAAATCATTAAAGAAAGCCTACCGATTTACAATAGACACGCCATGGACAGTTTCAGATACGACTTTCTCTCGGGTAAAACTATACCGTCAACACATATCTTAATATCGTTGGATGCAACTTCATTATTTACAAATATACCTCGGGATCTTGCAATACAGAGTATTAAAAATAGGTGGACATTTATTGAAAATAATACCTCCATTCTGTTAGACAATTTTATACATGCCATTAATTTCATTCTTTCGTCAACCTTTTTCACGTTTAACAATAAAATATATAAGCAAACATTTGAAACTCCGATGGGCTCATCTTTGTCACCTATTATGGCGGATTTAGTGTTGCAGGACCTCGAGGACAAGCGTTGAAAGCATTAAAATTCGAAATTCCGATTTATTATCGATATGTAGATGATATTCTATTATCTGTACTCCTGACAGAAACCACCGAAATTGTCAACATGTTCAACAGCTTCCATTTGAGACTTCAGTTCACTTTAGAACTTGAAAAAGATCGTTCTCTCAGCTTTTTAGATCTTTTGTTGAGAGTCAAGAACAACAAGATCATTATTGATTGATTCCATAAAGATACGTTTTCGGGAAAATATTTGTCGTTTTTCTCGCATCATCCTCGTTGTCACAAAATAGGAACAATTTATAGTCTAATAGATAGAGTAGTTATGTTATCAGATCCATATTTTTGGCAAAGAACCTCGAATTTTGCATCAATATATTATTGGACAACGGACAAATTATCCATTGAATCTTGTTTTTCATGAAATTAATGACAGACTTAAGAAACATTTCAATAATCAAATGGAACTCACAGACTGTCAAACTAATCAGGCTACGACGGAAAGTCAATGCATAAACAAAAAATATTTTGTATTACCTTATATTAGACACATATCTGAAACCGCCTCATCTTTTGTTAATGAAGATCTGTTCATGGTCGGCTTTCGTTGCCTCAACAAATTAAACATGTTTAGGGTGCAGAAGGACATAACCGACATAAATTTAATGAATAATATTGTCTACAAAATATATGCTGTAAAAATTGTAACGTGTCATATGCAGGACAGACAAAGAGGCATTTAAGTACAAGAATTAAAGAACATGCGAATAATTTAAAATTGGAGTCATCGAGACACTCCGTAGTAACAGAACACATGCTAAAAAATAACCACGTGTTTGATTGGGATAACGTTAAGATATTAAATTCTGAATCAAGATACCAAAAAAGATTAATTTCAAAAATAATCCATATTAAGGAGCAAGTTAATGGCATCAATTTACAGAAGAACACGGAATGTCTTGACAATTCCTATTATTGTTTATTTGACATTTTGTCGAAAATGACTAACGGAAAATAAATTTCGCTTATTCTGTCTCTGACGGCCGAACGTTACACTTGTCTCTAATGTTTTGTCGAATACTGTTGCGGGATGCGCGAGGGAGCCTCGCGACCACGACCATGCGGGGCTGCGGCACGTACCGATCACACCATCCGAGCGCGATCCGCGAGACTCGACACACGAGTAGTGCGCGTGCCACCGTTCACTTGTCAAAATCAAAAAAGCAAACCAAGGGTCCTTCCCCTTGGTCACTTGGCGAAAATCATTCTGACGTACGCAGCCCTGATTGGATAGGAGGGATTTACGATCCTTCCCACTCGCGAGCTCCGCCGCGCACCCGTCTTACACAGCAGATCGTTGTCAAACGGAAACCGGAGCAGTAATCTCTCCGTATCTCGCGGATTCTCGAATTCGGTCAATCTCGCTACTGAATATTCGTGCTCCGAGTTTCCGCAATTCTTTGGATTCGGTTCGCGAGTCTCGCTCCGCCGATTCCAAATAGAAGAACTAAACCGTGCGGTGCTGGCGAGCCAACAGGCCCGTGTTCCGGCGTTCAAACGAAACGCGTGCGAATTCGAACGCGTGAACGAGAACATTATTTGTCCTTCGAGCCGGATCGGTGCTTTGCGGTGACAGAAACATTATCGCCAGTGATCTTAGACTGAAAATTACACGCGTGAGCAATGAGTGAGGAGCTGGAGTATCAGTTAACTAACCTCCGCGTGGTCACTCGCTCACTCGAGAACTTTAAGAAAACCGGTCGTTTAAATTATACGCCGGCCAAAATCCGAGCCAGAATCGCGTCCCTCAAGGAAGTGTGGACGCAATTCGAGGGCACGCCGTGCTATTTCGCCTCTACCCCGTTCAGGAGCGGAAGGGCATCGCTTATTTCGAAGAGGATCAGATCGAAGCACATCAGGAAGTGTACCAAACATCGTTGGACTTCATGACAGAATGGCTGGAGAAGATGGAGCCCTGCATGAGTCCTAACCGATCAGCCGCGGATCTCTCTCTGAGTCGGGCGGAGACGTCGTCTCTTTCTCTGCAGCATCTCCCGCCGATTCAATTACCTCCATTTTCCGGAAAATTTACCGAGTGGGAGAGCTTTCGCGATCGCTTTTACGCTTTAATAATAGATAATAAAGATTTGTCCGATTATTCACGCATGCATTTCTTAGCGTCAAGTCTCACGGACTCAGCGCGTGATGTGATAGCCGGGATTCCGATTACAACAAATAACTTCTCGGTAGCATGGAAGGCTCTCTTAACTCGATTCGAAAATAAGCGAAGGCTTATCGAGGTTCACGTCGCGACATTACATAATTTGACTCCAATCACGCGGGAATCAGCAGTCGAATTACACGCCCTCCGCGACAAGGCGGAGAAGGCTTTTTCTGCTCTGAAGTGCCTCAATCGTTCGCCGGAGGAAATGTTAAGCAATATATTAGTGTATTTCGTCGTTCAAAAATTAGATCCATCAACCCGTCGGGCATGGAAAATCAAAGGCAGTACGGAATCCGCTCCGCTCAGCTTTGAAGATTTAATTAAATTTACCTCGTATCGCGCTCTAGCGCTTGAAGAATTAACACCATTGACAGAAAAACCAAACCGGAATGTCAAATCTAATAACGCAACGATTTCTGGCACTTCGGAGCTCACATGCCCATTATGTAAAAAATCGCATTTTGTTAATAAATGTATACAATTTTTTAATAAGAGTCCGATTCAACGACGCGAAATTGTCGAACGTTTGAAACGATGCTTTAATTGCCTAAGCCAAAAGCATTCAGTTAATGAATGTCATAGTAAGTATTCATGTCGTCTCTGCCAACAAAGACATCATTCGTCATTGCATCTTGAATCGCCCTCTGCATGTAATCTCGTCAATGGGTCGGCGGCCGCGCCTGCCTCCGCCAGCGCTAATAGTGCGATCGCGCAGTCCGACCATACGGTCTGCGATGATGTCCCGTCGACACCTTCGCAAGCCGTCGCGATGTCTTCCGTTTCATTACGCGGGATTCCGGTTCCGGTATTACTCGCTACGGCGAAAATAATTGTGGAATCCAAACACCGACGCCAACTAACCGTCAGAGCCTTAATAGATCAGGGCTCAGAGGTCACGTTCATTACTGAACGACTAGCTCAAACTTTGCGCCTTAATCGAATGCGAACATTCACAACCATATCGGCGGTCGACTGTTCAGACGCGGGTCTTTGCCGATATGCTGCTTCCGTCAAAATAGTATCTCGCTATTCAGCGGAGACAACGTTTACTACCGTCGCATTTATTCTCAAATCTTTTACGAAATACCATCCTCGTTGCTCGCAAGGTGTTGACAACTGGCAATATTTATCCGGTCTCAACTTAGCGGACGATGACCCCACAGGGGCCGCTCCGATTGACGTTATCATTGGCGCTGACTTATATAGTCAAATTATTTCAGACGGTGTTCGTAAGGGCCCCATCGGGTTTCCGGTCGCTCAAAACTCCCACCTCGGTTGGCTTATTTCCGGTCCGACACTTTCTCCGACATCGGATGCACAAGCTATTAATGTTTTACATTGCGCACTGGAGCGAGAATTAATGCGATTTTGGGAAATTGAAGATGTTCCTCTGCGTAAGTTCTTATCCCCAGCCGAACAACGATGCGAGGAGCACTTTGTCACCACTCATTCGCGCGACGTCACCGGAAAATATATAGTGCGTCTCCCGTTCAAAACCGAAGAGTCGCCGGATGTCGGAGAATCGCGCCCTGTTGCCATGAGATCACTTTTAGCCCTCAATCGTCGACTCCAGTCGAATAACGAGCTCAAAATGGAATACTCGGCATTCCTTCGTGAGTACGAGACCCTCGGTCACATGAAGAAAATTTCGCCTCCGACGGGATTACCAAAACGATTCATATATATTCCGCATCACCCAGTAGTGCGAGATTTCAGCTCAACAACTCGAGTCCGCGTCGTCTTTAACGCGTCAAGCTTGACGGCTCATCTTTGAATTCTAATCTTCTCCCCGGGCCGAAACTGCAGACGGATTTGACAGCCGTCCTACTAAGATGGCGGCAACATCGATATGTGTACACCGCGGACATCGAAAAGATGTACCGCCAAATTTGATCGACTCTCGCGACCGCGATTTCCAACGGATTTTATGGATAGATGAATCGACCGACCGAGTTCAGAAGTATCAATTACTAACAGTCACATATGGCACCGCGTCGGCTCCCTTCCTCGCCCTTCGCGTACTTAAGCAATTGATAATTAACGAGGGCGGAGCGTTTCCACTTGCGTCTTCAGTTTTGACGAATCACATCTATGTCGACGATGTGCTGTTCGGCGCGGAGGATATACCGTTGCTGCGTCGCGCGCGTGAGCAAATATGTGACCTCCTTGCGAAGGGCGGATTTACATTGTGCAAATGGGCCAGTAACAAATCAGAATTGCTCAATAACATTTCGCCAGAAAATCACGGCCTGGCTTGTAACCGCCCATTAAAGCTCGATGATCACATCAACATTCTTGGACTTTCCTGGAACCCCGTGGTCGACGCGTTTCAATTTAGCGTCTTGCTATCAACATCATGTCCACACACAAAACGCTCGGTGCTATCCGCGATAGCAAAGTTATTCGATCCGCTTGGCTGGGTCACTCCCATAACAATAACCGCTAAGATTTTTATGCAAGAATTATGGCGCCTTCAAATCAACTGGGATGAAGCATTGCCCCCACCTTCCTCCACCCGCTGGGCAATTATTTACCGAAATCTGTCCCATCTCAACGGATTAAAAATTGATCGATGGACCGGTCGCGGGTCCGATACAGCACGTTGCGAAGTCCATGGATTCGCGGACGCGTCTACGGCTGCATACGCCGCAGTCATTTACATGCGCGTTATCTCGCTATCGGGAGACATCACCGTGAAGCTACTGATCGGAAAGTCACAGGTAGCCCCCCTCAAACCGATGAGCGTCCCTCGTCTTGAACTCAGCGCCGCTACACTCCTGGCTAAGCTGCTCGAATTTATACGCGAATCCTTCAATTTTAAAATAGACGCGTTTTATTGTTGGACGGACTCTACCGTAGCGCTCGCATGGGTTAGGTCCCATTCCTCACGATGGAAAACGTTCGTGTCAAATCGCGTAGCGGATATACAAACTTGCGCTCCCGACGCTAAGTGGATGTACGTATCGACTCGCGATAACCCCGCCGAATGCGCGTCTCGCGGATTGCTGGCGTCTGAGTTGACGCCATCGTCAATATGGTGGCACGGCCCAAACTGGCTACATCGCTCCGACAGTTCATGGCCGGCACAACCTTCATCCGTCGATACGACTACGAGTGACGAATCTAAGGGTGTTAACGCTCATATAACGTGCCCTCCCGACCGTTGGGACTTAGCGTCTCGCTATTCTACGTGGCCTAAATTAATTAGAATCACAGCGTACTTAATTCGCTTCGGTGATCGGTGTCGGCAGCGAAAAGGGAAATCGAACGATGACTCAAAAAAATCCTTAGCTCTAACACACACCGAGTGCCGGTAGGCTCAATTATTTTGGATCAAGACAGTGCAATCAGAAGTCTTTGCCGCGGAACTGAAGGAGCTGCAACAATGCCGTTCAATCTCGAAAAAAAGCGTGCTTTCCACATTCATTCCAGTGCTCGACGAAGACGATGTAATTCGAATAGGCGGACGCCTGACACAAGCACCGCTTTCTTTCGAGCAACGCCATCCGATTCTTTTAGCAGCGCATCCAATCGTGGATTTAATAGTCCAATACGTTCATATTACCGAGTGTCATTCAGGGGTGCAGCTCACTCTTTCCACGTTACGTCAGCGTCATTGGATCCTAAAAGCGCGACAGATAGTCAAAAAATTAATTCGCAATTGCGTCGTTTGCACGCGAGAGAAGGCTGTTGTCTCCGAACAGCTGATGGGCCAGCTTCCACCAGCTCGGGTCTCTGCTTCTCAGCGTGCCTTCCTTCATTGCGGCGTCGATTACGCAGGCCCTATTTCAACGCGATCATCCGCAGGACGCGAAATTAAATCTCATAAAAGCTACATCTCATTATTCATTTGTTTCGCTTCGCGAGCAATTCATTTAGAGTTAGTGAGTAATTACTCATCATCGGCCTTTCTTGACGCTTTTTCACGCTTTTGCTCTCGCCGCGGCATGCCCTGCATCATGTACTCCGATAACGGCACGACATTCGTCGGCGCCGACAAAGAACTAGATCAGGCGTACCGCGCTGCCATTACCGATCCTAACCTTCTCAATAAAATCGCAATTACTAAAGTCGAATGGAAATATATTCCTCCACACGCTCCTCACTTCGGAGGATTATGGGAGGCCGGCGTACGAAGCGTAAAATACCATCTCCGCCGCTTAATCGGAGCTCACACTCTGACATTTGAAGAGCTTACCACCTTTCTGTGTCGGGTGGAGGCCTGCCTTAATTCGCGGCCCCTGGGGCCCATTAGGGACACTGTTGACGACTATGAAACATTGACTCCGGGCCACTCCTTAATCGGTTCCGCTCTCAACGCAATTTCTGAGCCGTCGGTCCTGTCAATCTCGGAAAGTCGACTGTCTCGTTGGCAATTAATTCGTCAGCTGACAGAAAGATTTTGGAAGATCTGGCAGACGGACTACGTCAATACCTTGCAGCAAAAGAGTAAATGGAGAAAACCACAACCGTCGATTGACATAGGAGCGATGGTTCTACTTAAAAATGATTTCTTGCCTCCCTGCAAATGGGAACTGGGCAGGGTCATTCAAACTCATGCCGGCCCTGACGGCTTAATGCGCGTCGTCACGGTGCAAACTGCGCATTCTGAATCAAACGACCGCTTAACAAATTGTGCGTACTTCCGATCCACGAACAACCTCTGTCGGACGAAGAATCACCGAACCTTTCATGTCAATAAGTTTAGCGTTACTTCTAAATCTAGTTTAAGTCAAAATGTATCTCTCAATTCTAGCTTGTCATGTAAATAAGTTTAACGTTACTTCTAAATCTAATTTAAGTTAAAAATGTATCTCTCAATTCTAGCTTGTTATATGAATAAGTTTAGCGTTATTTTCAAACTTTAGTTTAAGTCACCACAGAGCTTCTAAGTCTAGTTTCAATTAAGCTCGGCGTTTGAATGTAGCTTCGCTACCAGCGCTCCATGAAAACGCGACCATCCTTCGCGGCGGGCGCTCGCCCAGCTTTGTAATGTCTCGAATAGCGATCACGACATTGCCTTCAATTTCCATACTTCATTTCGAAACTAACGTTTCAAAGCCGGCGGTATGTTGCGGGATGCGCGAGGGAGCGTCGCGACCACGACCATGCGGGGCTGCGGCACGTACCGATCACACCATCCGAGCGCGAACCGCGGAACTCGACACACGAGTAGTGCGCGTGCCACCGTTCACTTGTCAAAATCAGAAAAGCAAACCAAGGGTCCTTCCCCTTGGTCACTTGGCAAAAATCATTCTGACGTACGCAGCCCTGATTGGATAAGAGGGATTTACGATCCTTCCCACTCGCGAGCTCCGCCGCGAACCTGTCTTACACAGCAGATCGTTGTCAAACGGAAACCGGAGCAGTAATCTCTCCGTGTCTCGCGGATTCTCGAATTCGGTCAATCTCGCTACTGAATATTCGTGCTCCGAGTTTCCGCAATTCTTTGGATTCGGTTCGCGAGTCTCGCTCCACCGATTCCAAATAGAAGAACTAAACCGTGCGGTGCTGGCGAGCCAACAGGCCCGTGTTCCGGCGTTCAAACGAAACGCGTGCGAATTCGAACGCGTGAACGAGAACAAATACTCTGTGTGATTGTTGCTCGTTTTATTATTGTGTTTTAATATCTGAATCTTTCAACATATATAAGTTTATAGTCTTTTACAATACGCATATCAGTTTTTGTTATTTACAACACAGTTTCCATAGTTTTTGATCTTTTAGATTTATCGGCAAAACTAATTGAATATCTATTCTGTCCTTTTAATATGAAAACCGACTTGCGGAAAAATTTTATCATTTTTCATTTTATTATTCATTTAATTGTATTATTTATTGATTCACGTTTTTATTTGTTATGTGTTGTGGCCCTTTGGTGGATAGAGGGCCACCGGTATTTGGGACCGTCCGTCGATACTCCTTGGGTCAGGTTTCTTGAGAGATTGTAGCCGATTGTCGTATAATAATGTATATATATTTAATATCTTGATTACACTGAGTTACACTGATTTGATTCGTTAATACCCGTGACAAATATAAAAGAATAAGCGACATACGTTCGTCGCTGTATAATGTGTAGCAAAGCCCGCTCGTTCTCTGTACCTCGGTGTTTATATACACAGATTTTTGGTGTATAATCGGGGAGGGTACTTCCCGGTCACTGGCCTTTTGTCAATGTTCTTGCTTAGCCAGCAATTGCTAGTTACGCAGATTCCACCCCAAAATTAGGAGATTTTGGGTGTTGTTTATTAAGCAATCGAGTGCATTGCCCGGTGCGACGCCCGGTATGTAGGCCGGGCGATGTCCGCGCGCGAGTTGTCATTTGACATCTTATATCGCTTACGACATTTCTTATGTGAGTGCATCACATTCACAACAGATATCACATTTTGATATACGTTGTTTTTTGGTTATTCAATGGTCATCATTTTTTAACTGTTTAAGTATATTTTTGTTTGCGTTATTTTATTCATATTTAAGTTCCTACATATTGGTAATTTATTATGACTGAAGAAGACTAAGTATAGTCGAAACGTTTCGAAGTTTAACATTGTTTAACACAGCTGGTTTTTAGTCGCGGTTATAATTATATGTATAATGTTTATTGAATAAATTGTATTATATTAGGAAGATTTGTGTTGGCTCGGTATATTGACCTGTTATTGTATTATTTTTGCTTAGCATTATTGCACGAGCTCTTTATACTTGTTTATTTTGTTGTTTTTTTTATATTAATATTTTGTGCACACAATTAGCCTAAATAAAACTTATTCAATATATATACTGCGCGATATCAAATGTTCTAGCTAGAATTTGTAATCTCATAGAAAATTCAATTCTAAACAAAGTTTCCGATAAATATATAAATTTAATCCTACTTCTTTAAATAGTTAAACACAGATCCAAAAATGCTTCGATAAAAGTATGTTCTAGTACTAACTTTTTAATGAAATTTATGGATTAATGTTTATCGGAAACTTTTTGTTAAAATTAAATTTATCACAAAAAGTATAACTGAATTGTTTGGTGCCACCTTATATACACTCCGGAACAAAATTAAGGGAACACTTAATTTTTCCAGTAAAAAAGTATAAAATTCAAACTGCAGCAACTTTGCGAATAATGGTCATAAAAAAGAATTCCAAAAAGCAAATTAAAGGGGAAAATGTACTTTTCGACGGTTATGTCAAAATTAAAAATTTTTTTTAATTTTAAAAAATTTTTGTGTAAAAAAAATTGGAAAATTAAAAAAATTTTTTTTGTGTTTGTTACCTGCATGAGCGAAGATAAATTTTTTTCATAAACAAAATCAATTGTTTTTGAAAACTCAATATTTATGCTTTAATTTTGTTTTTATACAAGTCTCTACGATTTTTTTGACCAAGTTATTGCCATTTTTCGAAAAAATGTCATTTTCAAATTCGACGGTTCATATTTCGGCAACCAATCATCGTACAGTAACCAAATAAAAAGCAAATTGAAAGGCAAACACTCAATTTTAACAATAAATTTTCAGTCTAAAAAAATACTGATTTTTACTGACTCTTTTCAAAAATTTTTTCGTGTCATAAAAATATCAAAAAATTTTATCTATAGATAAAGAAACGTTGAACAGGGAACGTGGAATCCAAATGGCGCGACTTGTGATTTCAAAATTTACACATTACTTTTTAGAATTCATTTTGGTTTTTTTATTTCGTCATTTTGGCGTCAAGATATTGCACTTTAAATATTGATAAGACAATTTTATTG